>NC_051217.1:41687357-41707357 GCF_015220715.1 Pygocentrus nattereri
ACGACAAAGCAAAGAGAGCAAACAGAGACATGTGGACACCCGACCGTCGTTCCTGGACATTTCTTTCCAGAACTGTGGAGGTTGACTGCTGGTCCAACTTGTGCGATTATAAATGATTGAAGAAACATTCACATTGCCAAAGTAAACCAAAAGTGTCTTTTATCAGATGTCTTCGATGTGTTCGTCAGAGTAGATGTACATGTATTTATATATGTCATAGCATTTACGTTCTAAGGTGTTGACTTAAGTGTTAGGCATTTAGTTTTGGGACTGATAACATCTGCCTGTGGTTTTGATGGGTGGGTTGAGTTTACTTTAGTGTTGGATTTGCTTTCAACGCACAAAATCAATTTGTCTGGAGAATCCTGTGCCAAAATAGACATGCAGATCTTTGTCTGCGACTTACCTACTAGCTTCATGTGAAAACCATAAAAACCTACTAAAATTTTAATGACATCTAAATACAACCCCATTTCCAAAAAAGTTGGGATGCTGTGCAAAATCTAAATGAAAACAAAAAGATATTATTTGCAAATCATTTATACCCTGTAAATAGTACAAAGGCATCATATCAAATGTTAAAACTGAGAATTTTTATTGGGTTTTTTTTTTTTTCTTTTTTTTTTTATATGCCGATTCTGAATTTGATGCCATCAACACATTCCAAAAAAGCTGGGACAGGGGCATGTTTGCCATTGCGTTTCATCACCTCTTCTTTTAGCAACAGTCTGTCAGTGTTTAGGAACTGAGGAGACACTGCTGTAGTTTTGAAAGTGAAATGTTTCCCATTCTTGTTTGATATAGGATTTCAGCTGCTCATCAGTTCAGAGTCTCCTTTCTAGTATTTTTCATTTCAAAACTCACCAAATGTTATCAGTGAGTGACAGGTCTGGACTGCAGGCAGGTCAGTTTAGCATCCAGACTCTTTTAATATGAAGCAAAGCCATTATAATATATGCAGAATGTAGTTTTAAATAAAAAAGACGTCATCTGGATGGCAGAATATGTTGCCAAAACATGTATTTATCATTCAGCATTAATGGTGCCTTCACAGATGTGCAATTCACTGATGCCATGTGCACTAATGCACCCCTATACTATCATGAATACTGGCTTTTGAACTGTGAGCTGATAAAAAGTTGAGTGATCTTTAGCCCAGGGGACACAGTGTCCATGATTTCCAAAAGGAAATTGTTGGACACTTTTCCACTTCACCTCAGTCCATTTTAAATGAGCTCAGGCCCAGAAAAGGTGGCAGCGTTTCTGGATCCTTTTGTATTTGGTTCCTTCTTTGTATTTTACAGCTTTAATTTGCATTTGTGGATGCAGTGATTTTCAGAAATTTTTCCCATGCAGTGATTTCCACCACAGAATCCTGTCTGTTTTTAATGCAGTGTCATCTGAGGGCCCAAAGATCATAAATACTGGTTTTTGGTTACTGACTTGCCAATTAAACACCAGTATTTGTTTTAGCATTACACAACTTTATCTGCCTTTTCTTGCCCCAATCCCAACTTTTTTGTTGGCATCAAATTCAAAATTCAATCAATTAAATAAAAAAAATAATAACATGATTTGCACATCATTGCATTTTGTTTTTACTTACATTGTGTGCAGCGTCCCAACTTGGAAATGGGGTTGTATTTATGGACCTAACTGGACCCAAATGCTTGCACATTTCACACGGGAAGCTTTCTGTCAGATTTTGGAGTTAATTTTTTTTGTCCGTTCAGTAAAAAGAGCATTTGTGAGGTCAGACACTGATGTTGGATGGCAAGGCCTGGCTTTCAGCCAACGCTCCTGTTCACCTCCAAGGTGTTCTATGGGGTTGAGGTCAGTGCTTAGGCTTGTGTACAGCTGCTCAGCCATGGAGACTCATTTTATGAAGCATAGTTCTTGTGCTGATGTTTACTACTTCATGACTGAGCTGCTGTTGCTCCAAGAAGCTTCTGTGTCACAGCAATAGCTCATATAGTTGACTGGGAACTAGCAGGGCAGAAATTCCAACTGCCACAGCTACTTGGGGGCAGTTGTGGGCTGAAGGTTAGGGAACCAGCCTTCGATTCCCTGAGCTGACAGGACGTGACTGAGATGCCCTTGAGCAAGACACCTAACCCCCAACTGCTCCCCAGGTGCTGCGGATCTGTGCTCACTGCCCCCTAGTGTGTGTATTCACTAGTGTGTATGTGGTGTTTCACTGCACAGATGGGTTAGATTGTAGAGGTGAAATTTCCCCATTGTGGCACTAATAAGGGTCACTCAATCTATCCATCCATCCATTTTCTAAGCCGCTTCCCCGTCAGGGTCGCGGGGCGGTGCTGGAGCCTATCCCAGCAGTCTTCGGGCGGAAGGCAGGATACACCCTGGACAGGTCGCCAGTCCATCGCAGGGCAGACAGACAGACAGTCACACCTAGGGGCAATTTGGCATGTCCAATCGGCCTGACTGCATGTCTTTGGACTGTGGGAGGAAACCGGAGAACCCGGAGGAAACCCACACAGACACGGGGAGAACATGCAAACTCCACACAGAAAGGACCCTGGTCGTCCGGACGGGGAATCGAACCCAGACCCTCCTTGCCAACAGCGCTACCCACCACGGCACCGTGCCGCCGTCACTCAATCTAATTAATCTTAATTTAATAATCTTAGTCACTGAGCTCTCAGTATGACTTGTTCTACTGCCACTGTTTGTCTGTAGAGATTACAGAGCTATGTTCTAGATTTTGACACTTGTTAGCAATAGGTGTGGCTGAAACACTTGAACCTGATAATTAGGAGGGTTGTCCACATACTTTTGGCCATAGATAGATAGATAGATAGATAGATAGATAGATAGATAGATAGATAGATAGATAGATAGGTAACCAAGTCAGGAGATGGTTCAAATGTACAGATACAGCTACTTATCGCCAAAAAGATTGGGTGAGGGGAAGTTTCCTGGGGCATTTTTGGGGGTAAACTATGGCTCAAACACCCAAGAAGGGGATTACATTTCAAATACAAGCCAGTAAATCAACTTCAGAGACGTGACACGGCATCGGCCCCTTCCTTTGCGTGTGGCGGAATGATATTGACTCCCTTCAGTTCCACAGAGAAACAGTACTGAATGTTTTTGCACTCATGCTGGGACGTGTCGAGACGTTTGTGGACACATTGTGGGGTTTTGCAAGATGAAATCATGGTTTGAGGTTTGAGCGAGATTTCAAATGTGAATCAGTATCTGAGGAAATCGTTTGGCTCCACAGGTTGTGAACAGAATGTGCAAAGCGTAAGAGAGGCGTGCGGCAAACAGACCTGCTGACTAGATGTCTTCCTTTCCAGTTGCTAATATAGGTTACATTCTTCTGCAAGCACACAGAAGGGTTACATAATCTTCCCTGGATCACACACACACACACCTCTGCCTCAGCTAAATGAAGGTTTCGCAAGATGCTGATCCCATCCAGCTACCTGCTCATAAACACACGACAGTTAAGCGGGGATCGGTAATAGGGGCTGTTAATGGTGGATCATAAACACCATTAAACATGTGCGTTTGTGCAATAACTGTCAACACTGGGAACGGCTAAGTATAACAGCAGGCCATGATTCTGCACGGTTTGGAGTTTCGTTCTGCCCAGACGTCTCCTTACGTGGTCAAGCGCTGGATGAGTTCAAGTAGTTGTGCTGGAAGGGAAAGTGATGAAGGCCAGTTTATCAGCCCCTGTGTCCGTAACCATACAACGCCTGTTTTGGAAGACCCTTAATTGAACTATACATTTTTTTCTTCGCTATACAAATGATCTCTAAGATCGTCGTAAGGTCTATAAATCCGATGGTTGAATCCGATAGAGAGAGCTGGACTTTGGCTCAGTAATCAGATTTCTCAGTTGATGTGAGCTCTCATGCTGGCTGTCCACTAGAAGACTTTTGACAGACTAAACCATCTCATATCTAAAGAGTGTCTCGGTTTTTAGTCAGAGACTAGGAATCTTGCAGTGTCGCTATTTACAAGACTGCAACTAGATTTGAGATTCGCCATCATGCACCTGGTGGAAATTTACAGGCAGATAAACTTTCCTTCCACCCTTTAGTGGTACAGATGGGAAGGCATGCTGGCTGAGCATGTAAAGGTCTGGGGCTCAGAGCAGTTCACTATAGAGCTGTATACTCTGGCAGATCATCGCCCAGAATCTTTATGATTAACCTGCAGCCATCAACACAACACGCAGTGATTCGGCGGTGTTACGAACTAAACTATAACTAAACAAACGGTGTAACAGAAAGATGACGTAGATGATTCCTCAGTCATGCCGTTCTTAAAGTCCTCTGCACATTTCCTTAAATCACTGCTACAGTCAGTGAGCATGAAATATTAAAGCAGTCCGTTTACATTTTAAGTTGTTATAATTATTGTATTGAAGTGGAGCAGATTTGCAGAGATTTCAGGCAGTCACACGTACATTTTAACTCTCTCTCTCTCTTTCTACCACGCCGCGTGCATGCACTCGCCCGCAAGCACTCCCGGGCGCCCCTGGCACGTCACTATTCACATGAGCCAAGACTTAAAACTTATGATAATATCGAACACAGTTTGGGGGCCCGTTTCACGTTTTTCTTGATTTTCTACGAAATAAAAAAGTGCACGTTCTCGACAAAGAACACTGAAAAAAAAGGCACTTACATGATTAATATTTGGTATATTTAATAAAGTTTCCCTCCAATAAAATGCGATACTTCCACGCAGCTCCTTCCAGAGCTAGTACACTTAAATAAAGCAGTTGTGTTCATTTGCCACATTTTAATCATTTAAACCAGTTTTTCAGTGAACGCACTTCTGCACATTTGAATACAGTTACTGTTTATTTACTGAATTTACCATATTTGAAAAAAAAACAAAAAAAAAACAAATGCACCCTGTGTAAAAGTAATGGCACCCTTAATATTTTATGTATTTGTTTTTTAGAGTGCGTTACACCCCCCCGACCCCCCACCCCCAAAAAAAGCAATGTTAACAATCTTAATCTTCTTTTTTGTTTGTTTGTTTTCCTCAACCTCCCAGTGGGTACGTGCATTCTGCCTGTCCTCTGCTATTTGAGGATAGCGCTCCAGCCGGTTTGGACTTGTTTCACGTCTCTTTATTTTCTGCAGCAGTGATTTCATACTTTTTCTAAATTTATCAGCATCTCAAAACGTTCTGAGACTTCTTGCTGCTTTCACGGTGGAATCCAGCCCAGCTTGCAGAGGCAATGAGGCGTCGCATATCAGAATTCAATCACAGCTTTATCTTTGGCACACGCACATACACACACATGCACGCAAACACACACACACACACTAATCTACACGCTCTCTCTTGTCCTGCTGGATGGCTCTTCGGTTGGCGTGAGAAGCTGCTGGGACACCCTGGCTGGTGATATGAGCTTCCTGTATAAACTGAAGCAGACAGGAAGAGAGATGGGGGCTGGGGATGGTGGCTTACACACACACACACACACACACACACACACACACACACACACACACACACACACATAGCTCCCACATCAGCTATTCTCTTCCCTTTCCAAAGCTGGAGAGGAATTTATGGACTTGCCCCTATGGAGGTGCAGTGCACTCTTTTGTTGTACTGTATATTCTGCCTTATAAATAGATATATTGTGATATACATGCATTGCATTCCTCCTTTCTATAGTGCAGCCGCCCTGATCCAGGAATGCTTTTTGCTTCATTGTTGTCATTTGTTTCATTTCTACAAATCAGATAAGAATCCAAAGAGGTTTTCGTTGATGGCTGTAGGCCTAACGTGCCAGGTCCCAATCAGGGAAGGACCTTGTACACACTTTACAGCCTTCGTGAGGAAGAAAGTACACAGTTCAGACGGTGTGTTGTGATGTTTAAGAAATCCAAGTAAATCCAGATACAGTCTGTAGCAGGAAATGTTTATGAATATGCTGCCTGCTGCCTGCCGACGATATTGTTTATCATAGTTATGCAATACGGTATTGACTTTAAATCTTTTTAGGTATGTTAAAACTTAATGGTGGAGGGGGACATCCAGGGTGCTATAAGGCAAAATAGTACCCAAAGAAAACTTGCTCTTTTTTACATTATTAGAATCACCAGATGACCAGTATTTCACCATTTTAAAATTATATATATATATATATATATATATATATATATATGTGTAAGCATTGAAGTTTGAACACCCCTGCCGACGCACATGCTTTGTTGATGGATAATGGAAATGTGCAAAATAAAATCAATTTGCAGTGAAGACTACAGTCCTAGTGTTTTTTGGTGCCTAGACTTTTAGTAAAGCTGATGATGCCATTTGTTCTGATGTATTTTCACAATATTGATAGACTAATATTACAGACGTTATACAATATGTATGATCTCTGCAACAGCTGCCTGAGTGGCCCAGCATTGGGCTGTGGAGCAGTAGAACTGCGTTCTCTGGAGTGATGAAGCTCCATCTTTGGGATGAGTTTGGGATCACTAATGATCTTGTGGCTGAGTGTACTGTTCTAACATCTAAGATTAAGATTAAGTGACCCTTATTAATCCATCCATGCAGTGAAACACCACGTATGTACTAGTGAACACACACACTAGTGGGCAGTGAGCATATTTGCCCAGAGCGGTGGGCAGCCCTATATCCCATCCCGGGACCAGGTGGGGGTTAGGTGTCTTGCTCAAGGGTACCTCAGTCACATGCTGTCGGCTCAGGGGATTGAACCGGTGACCTTCTGGTCACAAGGCCGGTGCCCTAACCTACAGCCCATGACTGCCCAAATCACAGGGCAGTTGCATTGGCCAGAAATTAGACCTGGGTCTCCTGCATGGCAGGTGAGAATTCTACCACTGAACCACCAATACGAGGAAATAGTATAAAGCCCTCCCAGAAGAGTAGAGGCTGTTACAGCAGTGGGACAAACTCGCTTTTAACTCCTTAAATGGCCAGGGCCTGCTGGTGGGCCCATATTATTATTATTATTATTATTATTATTATTATATACTTCTTCTTCTTCTTCAGCTGCTCCCTTTAGGGGTCGCCACAGCGGATCATCTGCCTCCATCTTGCTCTATCTACTGCCTCCTCTACTTTCACACCAACCATCTCCTTGTCCACCTTCACTACGTCCATAAACCTTCTCTGAGGTCTACCTCTTCTCCTTCTACCTGGCAGCTCCATCTCCAACATTCTTTGCCCAATATATCCACTATTCCTCCTCAACACATGTCCAAACCATCTCAACCTGGCCTCTCTGGCTTTATCTCCAAACTGCTCCACCTTCACTGTCCCTCTGATCTGCTCATTTCTGATCTTGTCCATCCTCGTCACTCCCAACAAAAATCTCAGCATCTTCATCTCCGCCACCTCCAGCTCAGCCTCCTGTCTTTTAGACAGAGCCACAGTCTCCAAACCAGACATCATAGCAGGACGCACTGCTGTCTTGTAGACCTTCCCTTTCACTCTTGCTGCTTATTATTATTATTAATATATACTTCTATAACCTAAGACATCCCTGTGGTCAGTGAATAATAAGCCTGAGCATGTTATAAGCCTGGATTTTTTAAGGGGTTAATGCCCTTAATTTGATCAGAAATGCTGGAAGAGCAGGTGTCTACAAACTTTTGGACACTTAGGGTTGGCTCCTCCATAGCCTTGGAGTACCAATGCTAAGTCTGGGAAACTGCCTATCAGTACATAAATAATAAAAACCTGTTCACATGACTTTCCTAATAAGCCTAATCCACTGCTGTAATAGCGAGGAAACAGAGAGCATGTGTGAAAGAGCGGGAGACACTGATTTAGAGCAAGGGAGAGAGTGTGAGTCTGCATGTATGTGTGTGAAAGATGGTTATCAGTAGTTTTGTCATTCAGAGTAAAGCACCATCATCTCCTGGTTGTTCTGTGGGCAGTGGGCGGGGCTCTGTAGTTTAGTCGGCCCTTTTGAAGTAGTTGAATTTCTCTACACTGACACTAACACACCTTACAAGCAAGAGCAAAGTACACGTCACAAAGAGAACACACTGTCCTCTTTGCTTAATCTTAACTTGTGTGACTATCTGATGTCCCTCTAATCGAGCAGTGCTTCCCAGTCCTTTTAAAGCCTGCTTTTATCCATTTTATAGCTTACAGTATGTCATGGTGTCCAAACAACTTCGATCTATTTGAGATCATTTAAAGGGGAATTCCAGCCAGAATGAAAACTATCACCTTTGCTAGATCTGTTGTAAACATGCTTAATGACATGAACCCAAAGAGACATTTACGGCATTTGGCTGACGCTCTTATCCAGAGGAACTTACAATTTGATCATTTTACACAGGGAGGTGAGGGCAGTGTTAGGAGTCTTGCCCAAGGACTCTTATTGGTATAGGGTAGGGTGGTTACCCAGGTGGGGATCGAACCCCAGTCTACAGTGTAGAAGGCAGAGGTGTTACCCACTACACTAACCAACCACTACTGTATCTGTGTATCTGAGACTGTATCTAGGTCCAGATGCAGAGAAGGGGTTTGTGAGTAGGGTCCGGCTCAATGTTTAGGTCTCAAATAGAAGATCAGCATTATACTGATGAACATATGATGACAATAGTAGATCAATGAATGTGTTTACATGCATTCAGTAATCCAATCATAGTCAGATTTCTGCAGTTATCTGATTAAACGGTCATGTAAACAGGACACTTCGATTTCTTAGATCAGAGAAAGGTCTAGAAATCTGATTAAGAAATCCGATAAAGAGGCTGGAATGTAGCTCAGTAATCAGATTCCTCAGATCGTGTGGACTCTTACTCTGATTTCTTTCGGATTTCTCAGTCTGAGCACGTGTGAAAACAGATCGCAGTACTGGAAAGAAGTGAGCAGCACCACCGTGAGATGCAGCAAAACGTTCTTGGAGTGATGCTGAAACCAAATACATGCTTGACGAAATGAAGGATTTAAATATTCTTCGTCTTCTAGATGATGTGTGTTCATATTTTCAGGTGATGTGGCGTGATGTTTTTAATAAAAAGCCACGGCGTGAAGTTTGAGCTTTACGTTTTGGTCATGTTACGTTTCTTCTGTCAGTTTAGTGGTTGGTTAGTGTAGTGGGTAACACCTCTACCTTCTACGCTGTAGATTGGGGTTCAATCCCCCACCAGGGCAAGCACCCTACACTATACCAATAAGAGTCCTTGGGCAAGACTCCTAACACCGCCTTGGCCTTCCTGTGTAAAATGATCAAATTGTAAGTCGCTCTGGATAAGAGTGTCAGCCAAATGTCATGATGTAAGTGTAAGTTCAATCAATCAACCTTTAATTTAACCTCGGAGAACTTTGAGGGCGTGTAAGAACATATCAAATAAGAAAAGCACACTTAATAAAAAATGACTCAAATCAGGGAAGTATTAAAAAATAAAACATGAATAATAATAATAATAATAATTAATAAAAATACATTGTAAATTATAAAAAATAATTAAAACATAGCTAAAATGTAAAAGGTAATCAAATCAAATCTAAGGAAAGTAAAATTATTGGCTGGTTGCAAAGCAGAAATCTCATTACTGCCTGACTGTAGAACCATGTAGTTTCCCCATTATCCAATCACTCAACTGCATGGAAACACGTTGATCGGATTACTGACCAAGTCTGATTTTCTGCAGTCATCAGACAATAAAGTGCATGCAAAGGTGCTCTTTGCCTCACATCCTCAGAAGACGTGTCCTTTACCAAGTTTCGACTGAGTTCTCTTGCAGTAATCAGATTCATCCACTCGGGAAAGTGGTCAGAAGAACAAGCCATGGTACACACTGTTCTGCTGCACATTACATGCAATTACACATTTCCACCAGAGAGGTCTCCAAATCCCCAAAACATACACAGTACAGCTTTAAATGATGGAGATATGCAAAACAACATGAATTTGCAGTGAAGACTACGGTAATGTGGCACTTTGCTGCTTCATAGAATTATTTTTGGTGCCTACAGTACTTTAGTAAGGCGATGATACTATTCATGTATTGATGTTTCTTTTGATTTATTTTGCAATATTGTTATAATAATATCATACACTCACCGGCCACTGTATTAGGTACACCTTATTAGGTACACCTGTTCAATTGCTTGTTAACACAAATAGCTAATCAGCCAATCATGTGGCTGCAACTCACTGCATTTAGGCATGTAAAGGTGGTCAAGACAACCTGCTGAAGTGCAGATCGAGCATCAGAACGGGGAAGAAAGGGGATTTAAGGGACTCTGAACGTGGCGTGGTTGTTGGTGTCAGACGGGCTGGTCTGAGTATTTCAGAAACTGTTGATCTACTGGGATTTTCACACATAACCATCTCTAGGGTTTACAGAGAACGGTTCGAAAAAGAGGAAATGTCCAGTGAGCGGTCAGTTGTGTGGACGAAAATGCCTTGTTGATGTGAGAGGTCAGAGGAGAACGGGCAGACTGGTTCCAGATGATAGAAAGGCAACAGGAACTCAAATAACCAACCAACATCTCTGAGGAACGTTTCCAACACCTTGTTGAAAGTCTGCCATGAAGAATTAAGGCAGTTCTGAAGGCAAAAGGGGGTCCAGCCTTTTACTAGCAAGGTGTACCTAATAAAGTGGCCGGTGAGTGTAGACGCTATACAATGTGTTTGATACAGTTTAATCTGACTGTACTGTAACAGTATAGATTATACAGTATGCTGTATTTACCCTTTAATGTCCTTACCAAGAAAAAAAAACAATTTTTTTTGTATTTTTTATTTGTTTGGGGGCAATAATAAAAACAAATGGTGTTTTTTTCTCTTTTTTGATCCCACAATTTTATTTCCATCTACCAAACAGTTGAGATGGCACCTTGTGGCATATATAGTGACTCAAAATGTGCTCTCGCAAATGGTTGAGCAGAACATTAAAGGGTTAAACTGTTAAACACATTTAAAGCGCCATACTGGCTTGAGCACAGTACGTTATTGTAGAAATGACAGAAATTCTTTACAGTGTAGAGATTTTGGTCTCAGTTGGGGGGCCTTGTTGCTTCATTCAGCATTACTGTGCATCAATTAACCTTGGCCTTTGGAATCCGACCAGTGCTCAATGAGTTGTCAGCAGATATGATTTTGTCTGTTTACGTGTACATATTTGCGTGAGAGAGATAGAAAGAGCCTGTGTATGTGTGTGTTTGACTGTGCATTATGCGTGCAAGCCGGTATCGCGCATGCCGCGTTAGCGTGCAGGGTGCAGGGCCCGATTTCCTGCAGCAATAGAGCAGGTTCCACTAATTGTTTGGCTCCAAATACCAAACAGATGAAAGTTTATCATTCTTTCTCTCTGAGCCTAAATAAGGCTGTACTCTCTGATGGAGCCTGGCTCTCTCCGTGCTTATTCAGCTGCTTTTCGAACGACTATTGTATGAACGACTATTGTAGTCACCCAAGCATTTTGTGTGCATTTAAGTCTTATTCATGCTGCAGGTATGCATGACATGAATGCTCCTTCAGTATAGACTCTTTCAGTAAGTAAGCCGAAACATAAACAGGCCGGTCGGATACTCATGTTTCAGAAAGCTTCAGGAGGAGCTGGGCTCTGTGCTTCACTGGGCGGTTCACAAATGTGTGGCTCATGTTGTCGCTGTCGTAACAAAATGTCATTTTGCAAGAGATAAAAAAGGCAATCCGGACTTTTTGTGTAAGGGGGCCTCTTCCTGCAGGAACCCTAGTGACCGTTCTGTCAGCAGGATGGAAATCTTTAATGACATAATGGAGTAAAATGTTTTTCTTGGATCAGATCAGATCAACTAGGATGATGTTGGCTCTCTGTGTGAAAAATGTTGAGCTGCTAGTGAACAATGATAAAACTGTGATGGCGTTTTAGGGCCACTCATAAAATTTTAAATAGTCGTAATATTTTGAGATAAAATGTCATATGGTATGACATTGTGAGGATAAAGTTGTAATATTTCAAGAATAAAATTGTAATATTTTGAGAGAAAAAAGTCCCACAATATGACATTTTGAGAATAAAGTTGTTATAGTTTGAGAGTAAAGTCGTAATATTTTGAAATAAATAGTCATACAGTGTGACAATTTGAGCGTAAAGCTATAATATTTCGTAAATAAAGGCGTATTTTTAAAATAAAATCATAATTTTTTGAGAATAAAGTCATTCTTTCTGTAATAAAGTTGCAGAATTATTCCATTAAATTGGAATATTATCATTAAAGGTCTCAATGTCTTTTTGTCTTTTTGTGGACAAAAGGAAGGCGGCAACTCCCTCACGGTAAAATGAAAGAAGTTGAGTTGGTAGAGTTACACTTACGATATTACCGTATCGGTGTTATGGTAAATTGTCTGTTTTGTTGGAGGAGAACTCACAGACAGAGTCAACAAGCCTATCAGTGGTGGCATCTCTGTGCCATTCAAAAAGGGCATGTAGTTTCTTAGGAGACAATAAGAACAATAATCAAAATGACTGATCTCGAAGGAGCGGAGCTCCAGCGCTTGGCGTACAGCCCCGGACGTCTTATGGCAGCCCCCCTACTCTATTCTTGAAATATTACAACTTTATTCTCTTTATTACTTTTATTTCTTTAACATTCGCTCTGAAATACTATCATATACAACAGTCAGTATAGCTAAAAAAAACTACCACTATAGAAAAGCATTTAACACACTGATGAAAAAAACACATTAAAAAGGTGCACAGTTGAACTGAGGGACCTTCAAAACAGGTGGAAAATGCATTGGCTGGCAACCATGAAAAATAGTTAATGGAATGATATTTTATTTCAAGAAATGTTTAAATTTGAACTTCAGTTGGTTCATTCAGGTAGAAAGGTTCACACAATTTAAAGGGCAGCTGGTGTTTTAAAATAGCAAAGATAAATGAAAAATGGTCATTTTCACATGATAATGATGACAGCGTTATGTTTATTAAAATGATATAAAAGAACAGAATTATGAGTATGAACGTGTGTTTGGTCATCTTGGGTGCTGTGGCTGTTTAAGTCAACAGGAGCGAATAATAAAGTCATTTTTTCACTATTCAAAAAACTGCATTTGGTGTGCAAAATAACATCAGTTAGAAACGTGTCTGAACACATTTAGTGACAGATTAAATAATACATACTTTATTAGCCCCTGTTACCCTGTTCTTCAGTGGTCAGGACCCCCACCACCACGTCAGTGTCACTGCAGTGCAGAGAAAGATCCACGACCCAAATAGTACCTGCTCTGTGAGGGTCCATGGCGGTCCTGACCACTGAAGAACGGGGTAACAGAGTATCAGAGAAACAGATGGACTACAGTCTGTAACTGTAGAACTACAAAGTGCAGCTATACAGTAAGTGGAGCTGATAAAGTGGACAATGAGCGTGGAAACAAGGAGGTGGTCATCATGTTATGCTTGATCAGTGTATGTTTGTACAACCACCTTAATAAAGACCTGGATGTGGTTTCAACAGGCTGAGAGAAGTTTTGGGGATGTATTTTTACAGAAAAAAAATTGGGTGACAATTGACTTCTAGTGTTAGCAACATTAGCCTCGTAGATCCAGCCCTAAACAGCAGGAAAACGTTCTGGAAACCAAACCTGCCGTGGCTGATCAACTACACCTGGCACGAGTGGAACGTTGTCTACATTTCTTTATTTGTAAAATAAAAGTGCAAGACTACAGAATCAAACTTCAGACACCAAACATGTCACATTTGGGGTGAAGGGGAATCTGAGTACATGTGAACTTTTGCAGAACTTTCCCTTTAATGCATACACCCACTGTGCAGAGCTTTACTACTCATTACACCTGAGCTGCAGGCTTTGAAGATGCTGAAGCTGTCTTTCCCAAGACTCGGGCCCTTAAAGTTGAAGCACAACAGCCCCAGGCTCAACAGTAGCACATGAACACAAGACTTTCATGTGCTTTATAATTACTGTGGCTCTTTATTAGCAGCTGCCGGTTGCGCTAAGTCTCTCTCTCTCTCTCTCTCTCTCTCTCTCTCTCTCTCTCTCTCACTCACTCACTCACTCACTTACTCTCATTGGAACAGAGTCAAATCGGAATTGGCAGTTAACACCTGACAGACAAGATAATACAGCCGGTGGCAGATTTATTCCACCTGCGACACTGACAGACGTGACCTAAAAAACACAGAAAAGAAGAAACAGTGAAATGTCAATATTTCGCTCCCAAGTGATACAGCCAGGCTACTGTCAGGTGCACCATAACAGGGCCTGGCCCGCGTATTATGTGGTCACTTTAATGCCCTCTGGTCAGTACGGGTCCAGACTTCAACAGTAGATTAGGAAGCTTTTTGTCTGCAGACTTCCTGAGGCGGATACATTAGGCGTTGTTTTAAATGATAGGTTTGAGCTTGGCATGAGTCAATGGGATTGCAGAGAGAGAGAGAGAGAGAGAGAGAGAGAGAGAGAGAGAGAGAGAGAGAGAAGAACGCCAAATTGAGTAGGAGAGGCAGGCAGTGTGAGAATCAAACATTTGTTGTTTTCTTGTGGCTTCATGCTGAGAAAGAGGGAGAGAAAGAGGGAGAGAGAGAAAGTGCCCTGGACTGACAGCAGTTTATTTAGAACAGGCACTGTACCATTCAGAAAACTTCACTATGCTCCCAAGTGTTTTCAGACCCAACATTTCTTCAGAAATCAAGGGTATTAATAGGCCGCTTCTACAGTAGCAGCCTCTACTCTTCTGCGAAAGCTTCTTATTGCTGCGAGGATTTGATTGCATTCAGCTACAAGAGCATTAGTGAGGCCTGGTACTGATGTTGGATGATCAGTTCTGGACCACAAACTCATCCCAAAGGCATTGGATGAAGCTGCATCACTCCAGAGAGTGCAACTATTTAATTATAACAATTGTTTCACCTGTTTTTCCCTTTTTCTGTTTTAATATTTCATACCAACGGTGTCGACCAGAGGAGGAGGGTTTTGGTTCCTCTCAAGGTTTGTTCCTCTTGCTCTTAGGGAGTTTTTCCAGGCCACTGTCGCCATTGACCATACAGACCCAGATTTTTCTGTAAAGCTGCTTTGTGACAACACCTGTTGTAAAACACGCTATGTTAATCAATTTTGACTTGACTTGAGTTCCACCGCTCCACTGCACAATCCTGGGGGGCTTAATATTCCTCTAGCCAATGTTTATCATTGAACATAATGACCTTGGACTCCCATGCAGCCCCTCCACTTACCCTAGACTTCAGTCAGCCAGGAATGTTTGGGAACCAAATTTTTCTTCTTCTTCTTTGGTGCTGGAGTTACAGGGCTAGCATCGTTAACTCTAGGAGTCAATAGTCACCCAAATATTTTACATGCATTCTAACAAGCGTGCAGAGAAGATCTCCACAGACCCCTCTCCCCCTGGACCTGTTCCAGCTCCTTCCCTCAGGCTGGCAATTCAACCGGATGAGGATCAGGACATCCAGGCTACAAAGGAGCTTCTTCTCACAAGCCATCACTCTCTTCAACAGTTAAAATATTACGCAACAGCAATATTCCAGCTTCAAACTGCACTTCTACATAGACTGGTATATAGTATCAAGTTCATCTCCATCCTCTAGAACTGCCGTCTAAACCAGTGTTTGTTCTAGCATCTTACCTACCTGCCTTATTACCCCACTTACCTGACTGTCACCTCACTGATCCCTTTCTCTGCCACTATACACCCTTTAACTGCTGCTGCACTCAGCACTTTAATTTTAGACTGAAACTTTGCACATTGTAAGGTTTACAGGTATGAGTGTGTGTGTGTGTGTGTGTGTGTGTGTGTGTGTGTGTGTGTGTGTGTGTGTGTGTCTGTGTGTGTGTGTGTGTGTGTGTGTGTGTGTGTGTGTGTGTGTGTGTGTGTGTGAGTGAGTGATGGTAGGAATGCAGGTTTTATTTTATTTTATCTTGTTATATTTTATATTCATTTTATCTTATTCTCTACATGTGAATGTCTGTCTGATCCTGTGCTCTGTGAGCTCCTGTAACCAAAACCAAATTCCCTGTATGCGTAGCACACCTGACCAATAAAGCTTGATTCTGATTCTGATTCTGATTCTGACATTTCTATGGAGTCTCACAAGGTTCAATATTAGGGCCCTTGCTTTTCTCGTGTCATTAGGAATATAAATTTTAATGGCTATGTAGATGACACACAATTGTATATGTCACTTTCTTCTAAAAATGCCACTGATCTATGTCATAGCTTAATGTGATTTTCAAATAATACTCAACTTTTATATGTTTCATTTTATATTTGATTTTAATTTAATACTTTGACCTTTTGATCACTTTTATAGATCACAGTAAGTCATATTTTATGTACTTTGATTTCATGTTATCTATGTACTTTGAATTGTAAGCGTAAGAATTATTATTATATTTTGATCTAAACCATATCAACAAGTTCATAATTGCTACTTAAGAGTTGGTATTGTTATCAGTTTCACAAGCTTGGGAAAACTTTTACTAAAGTTTAAATGGTCTCACTTTATTTGGATAGTCAACTATAATGCCCTATAGATTATCTACAGATGTTCAAATTGTTAACAAACTCTCTATTGAAACTCAATTGATTGTAAACAGTGGTGGGGTTAGGGTTAGGATTTGGACCAGAGTTAGGGCTAGGACTAGACTGAGGGTTGGGTTTAGGTTTTGGGTTGAAGTTAAGGTTAGGGTTATGATTAGAGCCAGTTTAGAGTTAAAGCAATGTACGGTCAATTTAGTGGATATTTAGTTGAATGTAACTTAAAGTATCTACAAACCATCTAAAGTGGACTATCCACAGCTCCATCAGTTAGACTATTACAGTTAGATCGTGAGGCCTACCAGACTTCACCACTGACAGGAAAGACATAAAATGAATCAGATAAATTATTTTTAAAGGGTGAGACCATTAACACATCCACAATAAGCCGTAACATTTATGAAAATAACTGTAATCCAGAGCTTTTCCGGAGCGGCACAAATGAGGGAGTAATAAAATGCAAAACTGCTCGTTTTCAGTTCCAAAAAGGTTGGGACACATGTAAAGTGCACATAAAAGCAGAGTAAATCTGCTATGACCTGTATTTAAACAATAGCAGTACAAAAACAAGATATTTAATGTTTTATTTTGTCAGCTATTTTGTAAAAAAAAAAACAACTAATTTCTTCATTTCCAAAAAGTTGAGACAAAGGGAAATTGTAGACCAGGAACATTGGGAAGTATTAAAACAAACATCTTAAACAGGTGATGCAGTTGTGCTTGGGTATATTCAGCAAATAATCAATAATCTTCTTTATAAGAACAACAGATCCTTTATTAGCAATTAAAAGGATTTTGGGTATTTCATCCTCTATGGTGCATAATATTAATGTGATTAAGAGAATCTGGAGAAATCTCTGTGCGTAAAGATCAAGGCCGAAAACCACAATTGAATGTCTGTGACGTTCAACCCCTGGGCAGTGATGACATCACATTGGTTTGAGAATACTGTTCCTTAAAATCGCAGGCTTATTGCATACTCATATTTATTATTTAATAACTGCAGGGACTTCAGTGTAACCTGGCTGAGCTATTCTATAGGTTATAGAAGTGTGTAATAAAGCAGCTTTGGGCCAGCGACCATTTAAGAGATTAAGCACAGCGGAAGCCATATACCAACGATATCCAGAAATGCCGATGACCTATCTGGGCTCGAGCTAATCTGAAATGGACTGATGCACAATGGACACATGTATTGTGGTATGACTAGTCAACCTATCACATTGTTTATGGAAATAATGGATCTCTTGGCCAAACCAGGAAAGGACCATCCAGATTGTTACCAGTGTAAAGTGCCAAAGTCAGAGTCTGTCATGGTATGATGGATATTAGTGGGTAACTTGTACATTTGAGAAGGCACCATTAACCTTGAAAGAATTAGTATATGCACATTTTGGAGCTGCTACTAGCTGGTGTGGTGAGGCCATGCCCTCGCCTGGAAGAAGGACTTGTGTGTTTAGAGTGTAGGGGTGGTTCACAAATAGGGTGAATCCTGTGGCTTGTAGTAACCTCCCCGTGCGTTCATGTTTCTGTATGTGCCTTTCTTTCCTGGTGTTTATCCCCTTAAAATCCCAGGATTACTACGTACTAAGACTCAGTATCTGTAGGAACTTTAATGAAAATTTGCTGAGCCATATTGAGGTTATAGAACTGTGTTCTAAAACTGACAGAAAGTCCTACACTACACCTACACTATAATATGCTGCCTTCTAGACAACATCTTTTTCAGGGACATCTATACTTTACTGCACATGTTACAAAGAGGATGAGTACTAGAATAGCCTGCCTGTGGTCCTGATCTGTCTCACTTAGATTTTGAAGTGGGTGATATGACATTTGGGGCCTTGTACGGTTGCTCATCTGAAGACTTGTGCAATGGACAAAAGGCAAATAATTTAGCTCTAAAAACTGGATTAATTGATGTCTTTAGTGCTCATACACAAAAATTAATATTCATCACTTTAACAATTTTAAATGATGGCCACCTAAATTTCTTCAGCTCAAATAATGTCCCCACCCACAAGCACACACACACACACACAGTAGCTGTTATGATGGTCCCAGAGCTGGTGAGTTGTTTTATTGTGCTTGAATCGGGTTCAGCTTGTTATTCAACACATCCCGCAACACTGTCCAACAACAACACAGGACTGATCTGATAGACCCCGCTGCCGTCCAGCAGGCCAGTCCAGGAGATTGAGCTCAGGCAGGACGGCACAATCCACAGCTCCTGCCCAGGCCAGGAAACAATGATTGTTCTAAAATATACTTAGTGTTCTTTATACAGACAGTGGAACACTCTGAGGCAACCTTACAGAGAGTATTGAGCCTTATTTCCACTGATTTTCAAAAGTTCTTCATTATTCACTTAGATGTAACCAAAGTCTATTTATGCACTACATAATTACTCATAATTACTCAGATCAGGCATTTCAGCCACAGCTATAGACGTATGAATTCAACCACATAGCCAAGCAATCAATATAGCTAAACAGTAAGCGTGTTTACATGCATATTTCGATCAGATTTCTGCAGTTATCTAATTATTCAAATGGTCATGTAAACAGCATATTCCCATTTCTTAGATTGGAGCAAGGTCTAGAAATCTGATGAAGAGGCATGGATTTTAGCTCAGTAATCAGTTTTCTAAACATCTAAAATCTTGCTCTGATTTCTTTCCAATATCTCAGTCTGCGGATATGCATAAACAGACCACAGCACCGGAAATAAGCAAGCAGAGATGACAGCAAGACACTTTCAGAGGGACGCTGAAACCGTTACACTTGCTTTAATCATGCAAAGGGTTCTTTGAGTGTTCATGGTTCTATATAGAGCCATTTTCTTTACTAAAGAATCCTTGATTAACAATTTTTAGAAGTGCATGAGAATCAGGAGAATGTGTTGGGTATGGTTCTGTATAGCACATGGGTTCTTCTGTTGTAATGATGTGAAGCTCATAACACGTTCTGAATGCAATGAATTACTTAAGCATGCAAATGTTTTATTTTTTGCTCATGTTATAGGGGCGGCATGGTGGCATGGTGGGTAGCACCTCACAGCAGCTAGGGCCTGGGTTCGATTCCCCAGCCGGGTGACCAGGGTCCTTTTTGTGTGGAGTTTGTATGTTCTCCCCGTGTCTGCATGGGGGTACTCCGGTTTCCTCCTACAGTCCAAAGACATGCAATCAAGCCAATACAAGCCATTGTAAATTGCCCCTAGGTGTGATCTGTCTGTAACTGCGATGGACTGGCGACGCCTTCAGGGTGTACCCTGCCTTCTGCCTGATGACCGCTGGGATAGGCTCCAGCACCCCCACAACCCAGAAGGTGAAGCAGCTTGGAAGATGTGTATGCTCATGTTCTAAAGGATCATCAAAGGTCATCTTTTTTAAAGTGGAGGTGTTTCTAATAAAGTGGCCAGTCAATGCAATTTCTCTTTAAAATCCAGAGAAATGTGGAAATACTGAGCACTATCAGGCAGCTGGCTGAAACCTTTGTGATCGTGTCA
>NC_051217.1:41709857-41777357 GCF_015220715.1 Pygocentrus nattereri
CTCTCTCTCTCTCTGCTCCTCTCTCTCTCTCTGCTCCTCTCTCTCTCTCTGGTTCTCTCTCTGCCTGCCTCTCTCTCTCTCTCTCTCTCTCTCTCTCTCTCTGCTCCTCTCTCTCTCTCTGGTTCTCTCTCTGCCTGCCTCTCTCTCTCTCTCTCTCTCTCTCTCTCTCTCTCTCTCTCTCTGCTCCTCTCTCTCTCTCTCTCTCTGCTCCTCTCTCTCTCTCTCTGCTCCTCTCTCAATGTTACAGTTCTTTCTTTCTTTCTTTCTTTCTTTCTTTCTTTCTTTCTTTCTTTCTTTCTTTCTTTCTTTACTTATAGCTGTTGATGCAGTTCTTGTTGAATGAGCTTAATTGACTTGAGCTTTACAAGCAATAGTGCAATATAACAAATCTCTGTTGTCTTTGTCATAATGGGAAAGTGCCTGTTTTATGGTAAATGGACTAAAAGAAACAGCCCAGTTTTACTTGGGAAAATTTCTGGCTCTTTTGACTTGCATTAAAGTTAAAGTGTGTTTTTCTTGCTCCTGTAAAGTTAATATTTTGGATATATGAGGTTTTCCTTTGACAACAGTGATATATAGACATATATAACAGATTAGATATTATACAGTTATTATACATGCTACAACTATACATGCTAAAAATGTTAAGCTTTTTTTCTTTCTTTCTCTACTTTTTAACTAAAAATAGCACGTTAACAGAGAAGCTGATTTTACAGTGAGATTAACAGAGATTCTTTCACATTGTGCCATTTATCACTGTAGTTTGTTGGATTAAAGCAGATGAAGCTGGATGGACCATTTGGGAGGAACCACAGTGGACACGGTGCTGGCTAAGCTCATTGTGTCAGCATGTACTAACAGGACTATATCAGATGTGAACTTGCAGGGTTAAATCACAAATGCTGAATGAGCTCTGACTGTGAATCAGGCTGAACTCTTCAGGGGTGAGATAATGTCACACTCAGGCTGCTGAGTTTGAATTCCTCTGACTCAGTTTCAGTACAGCAGTGCAGCTCTGGAGTCATCCAGCTCTCATCTGACTGTTCACAGCACAGCTGACTGGGTTCATAGCAAAGACTCATCACATCACAATGAACAGATTCTCCTCCTAATGCTTAACGAATGAATTCACTCAATGTGGAGCGTTTAAATAAGTTCATGTTGGAAACTAATTTACTTACTTTCTTAATGAGGTTACAAACAGAGTAAGTAATAAGATAGATAGATAGATAGATAGATAGATAGATAGATAGATAGATAGATAGATAGATAGATAGATAGATAGATAGATAGATCTACAGACTGACAGGCAGACAAACAAATAGATCTATCTATCTAGGTAGACAGATACACAGACAGACAGACAGACAGACAGACAGACAGACAGACAGACAGATAGACAGACAGACAGACAGACAGACAGACAGACAGACAGACAGACAGACAGACAGATAGATAGATAGATAGATAGATAGATAGATAGATAGATAGATAGATAGATAGATAGACAGACAGACAGATCTACAGACTGACAGGCAGACAAACAAATAGATCTATCTATCTAGATAGGCAGATAGATAGGTAGACAGATAAACAGACAGAAAGACAGACAGACAGACAGACAGACAGACAGATAGATAGACAGCCAGATGCATGTCCTTTACACGTTGCTGACTGGCCCCCTATGCCGCCGCTAGCAGTGGTGCCATTGTTTAGTGAACTATGCCTTTGCGTGTGCATGACTGCTCAGGCTGGAGCTGCTGTCTATTCTGATGTCTTTCAATCGCCCTGTATTCCAGACATCCTACATGAGAAGGTGGGTGTAGCTGCCTGAAGGCACGTTGCTGTGTCCAGGTAGCAGCATTTCAGTCAGCAGAGGGTCAGGAGGAGTTTTCGTGGCAGAAGTGTGATGAAGTGGAGCTCTGGCTAATCCTATTAAGGCAGGCCGTCTCGGGGCACACGCAAGGGCTGCAGCCCAGGACACACACTAGCTTTGTGAATCAGACTAGCTCAGAGCACAAATGCCATCTACGTCAAGCTTAGCATCTAATCTATGGTCAGACTTTTCTTTTATGTCTAGCGACCTCGGACTAGACCACATTAATGTTGGCGTCCTGTTTCTCCTGAACCACACAGTTTTGTTGATCCTGCTTCAGTTAATTAATTCAATTAATAATTAAGCTTAATGAGAGTGTTAATTAGCTAAAGATTAGAGCAACCATGAGCAATACTACTGAACTAGGATTTTTAATAAACTATGTTACCAAAAGTCTTTACTCACCCATCCAGATCATTAAATTCAGGTCTTCCAATCACTTCCATGGCCACAGGTGTATAAAGCCGAGCCCCTAGGCCTGCAGACTGCTTCTACAGACATTAGTGAAAGAATGGGTCGCTCTCAGGAGCTCAGTGAATTCCAGCGTGGTACCGTGATCGGACGCCACCTGTGCAGCAAGTCCATTCGTGAAGTTTCCTCACTACTAAATATTCCAGTCAACTGTCAGTGGGATTATAACAAAGTGGAAGCGATTGGGAACGACAGCAACTCAGCCTCGAAGCAGTCGGCCACGTAAAATGACAGAGCGGGGTCAGCGGATGCTGAGGGGCATAGTGCGCAGAGGTCACCAACTTTCTGCAGGGTCAATCACTACAGACCTCCAAACTTCATGTGGCCTTCAGATCAGCTCAAGAACAGTGTAGAGAGCTTCATGGAATGGGTTTCCATGGCCGAGCAGCTGCATCCAAGCCTTACATCACCAAGTGCAATGCAAAGCGTGGAATGCAGTGGTGTAAAGCGCCGCCACTGGACTCTAGAGCAGTGGAGACGTGTTCTCTGGAGTGATGAATCACGCTTCTCCGTCTGGCAATCTGATAGACGAGTCTGGGTTTGGCAGTTGCCAGTACTTGTCTGACTGCATTGTTCCAAGCGTAAAGTTTGGTGAAGGGGGTATTATGGCATGGGGTTTGTGAGAGTCCTGACTTCAACCCAATAGAACATCTGTGGGATGAATTACAGCGGAGGCTGCAAACCAGGCCTTCTCGTCCAACATCAGTGTCTTACCTCACAAATGTGCTTCTGGAAGAACGGTCAAAAACTCCCATAAACACACTCCTAAATCTTGTGGAAAGCCTACCAAGAAGAGTTGAAGCTGTTATAGCTGCAGAGGGTGGGCCAACATCATAATAAACCCTATGGATTTAGAATGGGACGTCACTCAGGTTCATATGAGTGTGAAGGCAGACAACCAACTACTTCTGCCAGTATAGTATATATACTATTTAAAAAGATGGTTCTTCAAGGGTTCTTCAGTTAAAGCTTAAATGGTTTCATTTCATTTAAGACTCAAAAGGAGAACCTCCTTAAGAGCATGGAGAACCACTCAATCTCTATAATGAACTGAAATTCAAACGGAGAACCTCATTAAGAACATGGAGAACCACTCAAATGGAGAACCTCCTTAAGAACACTGAGAGCCCATGCTTCTCTGGACTGCTGATAGGGTGCCTGAAATCATATATTTGTTTCACAGATGCCTGTGGCATATTAATTACAACTAATTTGCATAAAAGTTCCTGTCAACTTAAAACACACACACACACACACACACATTCACTCTCACACACACACCTGAGTAATTACAGGTGAGCAGCAGTCTAGCACACCTCACAGCCGCTGCCCACATCAGGGACTTCCTGCTGCAGATGGCGTGCAGAAAGCTCATTTTCTCAATCCACACTTCAAACAGAAGACTTCAAACCCTTTTCCTGCACCCAGCTCAGCCGCAAACACGCAAACATCACGCAGTCGAGCTGTTAGGTAATCACAGAAAGACTTGTTTATATGGTTTCTGACTCTGTATATAAACAAAAATAAACAAAAGCGAACAAACATGCATTAACATGGCTATACACACACACACACACACACACACACATATATATATATATATATATATATATATATATATATATATATATATATATATACACATATATATAAACACTATATCGCTGTTGTCTGAAGAAAACTTTGTCTACCTATTTTTTTGAAGTTTTTACATACCTGTTGTCCTTTTAAATTGTGTGTAAATTTCATGATGAATGGACTAAAAGAAATGACCCAAAATGACTTAGAAGAACGTTCGGTTCCCTTGACTTACGTTAAAAGTAAAGTAGTTTTTTTCCAATACAAAGATTTGTAGTTCTACAGTTACAGACTGTAGTCCATCTGTTTCTCTGATACTTTGTTAGCCCCTTTTACCCTGTTCTTCAGTGGTCAAGACCCCTACAGACCCTCACAGAGCAGCTACTATTTGGGTTGTGAATCATTCTCAGCACTGCATCAGAGGGCACAGGATGCTGTTGGCTGAATGTTTTGGGTTGGTGGACTATTCTGCGTCCAGTTTTGATGCTCAGGGCCTCAGTTATGAGCTCAGCTCTAACAGTCACAAGTATTGGGTCTTATTTTAGAAACACACTTTGCTGTTTAGTCAAATAGTTTTATCTATTTATTAATAATATGATTTTTATGAGCTCCATCATTTAAAATACGGCATCTATGACTGACACACATTCATTCTCAGACAGGCAGACACATGTGCACACGGTCATGCAAGCTCACTAACCCGCGTTCAGCGCACAGACACGCGGCCTCTCTCGCTCTCACGCACGCACGGCTGGGGTTTAAGGTTAGTGTGGCAGGTGCTGTAATGTAGCGTGCTGAGGGTTCATGCGCTTTCACACTCTTTTGACTCGCATTCATGCTGCACGCCCAGCCGAGGAGATTCCTTCAGAGATCAGTGCTGAGAGCTAATCAGCTCACACACACACACACACACACACACACACACACACACACACACACACACACTTCAGCATGTCTTTGCACTGCCCTAATCCTGACTACAGAGTACACACACACACACACACATGCACACACACACACGCACGCACGCATGCACGCACACACACACTTCAGCATGTCTTTGCATTGCCCTAACCCTGACTACAGAGTACACACACACACACACACATGAACACACACATACGCACGCACGCATGCACACACACACACACACACACACACACACACACACACATACACACACACACATGCACACACACAAGAATGTGCAGCTACACACGCAACAGAAATTATACAATTTCACTTAGAAAATCAAAGGAAAATCACACCGTTGTTTAACCAAATCTCTGTCCCCATACACAAATCTGAGCTATGGCCATATATGCAATATGTCCCAGTACAGTTGTAACCGCAGCACTTTTGTTTATGCATCAGTAATAACTACGTTATAATATGGTAATGACATGGTACTGGTAACAAGTTGCACTAACTGAAAAATGACCTTCAATTAGTACATTACTACAGTATTACCATGTTATTAACTGCTTATTACCAAGCTGAACATGCTACCATATTTTTACCACATTATTAAGCTTGCCTTTAAATATTAAATTATTAAAATGTGTCTGGAAAAAATATTTTTTTGATTTTATTGTCTAGCACACTGTGTTTGGTTGTGTGGCTGGAATTATGTGAATATGAAAGATGTTTAAGACCTTTTATAACATGACATGATGCTAGAATATATATGAATCTAAGGTATATATTTATGAATTATGTTAGTTATCATGTGTTTTTAAATATGTGTTACACAAATGTGTTTTTCTATATGTTAAAATATATCTCCCATTTTTGAAAATGGCCATTCACATAAGCTGGTACATACGTCACGAATACGTCCATGTATGACCGATGTAAGTAGGATATAAGGAAAATCCATCCATCCATCCATCCATCCATCCATTATCTTCCGTTTTTCCGGGGTTCGGGTCAAGGGGGAAGCATCCTAGGCAATGAGGCCCAGACCTCCCTTTCCCCAGCCACTTCCACTAGCTCCCTGGGGGGGATTCCGAGGCGTTCCCAGGCCAATATAGTCACGCCAGCGTGTCCTGGGTCTTCCCCGGGGTCTCCTCCCAGGTGGACTTGCCTGTGACACCTCCCGAGGGAGGCTTCCTGGAGGCATCCTAACCAGATGCCCAAACCACCTCAGCTGGCTCCTCTTGACGTGAAGAAGTAGCGGCTCTACTCCGAGTCCCTCCCGGATGACCGAACTTCTCACCCTATCTCTAAGGGAGAGTCCAGACACCCTGCGGAGGAAACTCATTTCGGCTGCTTGTATTCGCGATCTAGTTCTTTCGGTCATTACCCAAAGCTCATGACCATAGGTGAGGGTGGGAACGTAGATCGACCGGTAAATCGAGAGCCTTGCCTTATGACTCAGCTCTTTCTTTACCACAACAGACCGGTAAAGAGCCCGCATCACTGCTGACCCAGCACCAATCCGCCTGTCAATCTCCCGCTCCCTTGTACCATCACTCGTGAACAAGACCCCGAGATACTTGAACTCCTCCACTTGAGGCAAGAGCTTATCCCAGACCCAGAGAGGGCTCTCCACCCTTTTCCACCTGAGAACCATGGTCTTGGATTTGGAGGTACTGATTCTCATCCCGGCCGCTTCACACTCGGCTGCAAACCGATCCAGTGAAAACTGAAGTTCATGGCCTGATGTCCCCAATAGGATCATATCATCCACAAACAGCATGGTTTCTGCTGCATCTGTTTCACATTTGATTTGCAGTCACTTTGAGGTAACACTTCATATAACATTGACATAACCTTGACATAACCTCACAAGCATGTCATGTCACATGTCATACGCTGACATGAGTGCGTTCAGCAGTATAACTTTGCCATGTTACCATTGTTGCTGAATGTCCAGTCATAAAGCTCAACGTGACTACTGACTAGAATACACAGCAAAAATTACAAGAAATGTGGTGTCTGTATGGACAATTACAGGCAATGGTAACATCCATCCATTTTCTAAGACGCTTCTCCGTCAGGGTCGCGGGGGGATGCTGGAGCCTATCCCAGCAGTCTCCGGGCGGAAGGCAGGATACACCCTGGATGGGTCACCAGTCCATCGCAGGGCAGACAGACAGACACAGACAGTCACTCACACACTCACACCTAGGGGCAATTTAGCACGTCCAATCGGCCTGACTGCATGTCTTTGGACTGTGGGAGGAAACCGGAGAACCCGGAGGAAACCCACGCAGACACGGGGAGAACATGTCAACTCCACACAGAGAGGACCCCGGTCGCCCGGTCGAACCCAGGCCCTCCTCGCTGTGAGGCGACAGCGCTACCCACCACGCCACCGTGCCGCCCGCAATGGTAATATGTTATATTACTCAACAAAATCATTATTGATTACGACATAATTATATTAATTTGTTAATCCTGATATGTCCTGTCTAGCATCTGGTTTATCAGAACCAGAAAGAATCCACAACGGTGGATTTAACCATCACCCTAAATTTTAGCTGCATCAGGTTTTAGTTTGATAGTTCTTCTTGTATGCAATGCTCTATTTTTCCTTTTAGCGTCATGATCACCAGCCTAGGCTAATTTTATATAGCCTATGTTACCAGCAGGCTGTGTTTGGTGGGTGAAGCAAATCTACCTATCTGAGGTAAAAAATCAGCCTCCAAAATATGATTTTAGGGCTGGATTTATGGGTAAACTGGAAACATCTAATGGGCCATTTGGAGTTGTCTGGCTGGTAGTTTATATATTGATAGAAAACATGGTAGCTCCATTGTGCACTGCAATTCCTCTAGCGGCAGATTTAACAACATTATTTTGAACATTGGTCTCGGACCAACAGAAGTACATGCTTCTCACAAACACTAATTGATTGAATTCAGCAACTGCGCGTTGTCTTCTATTAAACATGTTTCAAGCCAACATGTCATTTTCTCTCTTAATTACAAGAGAGCATATCACTGTTGTCAGTCGAAAACCTTGTATCTCTATTTTTTGCCACTTTTCAGTTTATATTGTTCAGCATTAATGGTGCCTTGATAGATGTGCATGTCACCCATTCCGTGTGCATTAACGTAACCTTATACCATCATGAATATTGGCTTGCCCTGCGATGGACTGGCGACCTGTCCAGGGTGTATCCTGCCTTCCGCCCGAAGACTGCTGGGATAGGCACCCCCCGCGACCCTGACGGAGAAGCGGCTTGGAAAATAGATGGATGGATGGATGGAATACTGGCTTTTGAACTATGAGATGATAACAAGCTGGGTGGTCTTTAGCACGGAGGACACAATGTCTATGATTTCCAAAAAGAATTTTGAATGTTGACATTTTTCCACTTCTCCTCAGTCCATTTTAATGAGCTCGGGCCCAGAGAAGGTGGCAGCATTTCTGGAGTTTTAACTTGTTTCACAGAACTGTTAGATAGACAGTGGTTTTCAGGAGTGTTTCTAAGCCCATGCAATGATTTCTTCTAGAGAATCATGTGTTATTTTTAATGCAGTGCCACCTGAGGGCTCAAAGATCAAGGGACAAGATCAAGTTTTTGGCCTTGTCTTTTGCATACAGAGATTTCTCCAGATTCTCTGAATAATTTAATGTAATAATGTACCATAGCTGATGAAAAGCAAAGGTTCTTTGCAAGTTTTTGGCATAATTTGGAAATGTCAGTTGCCCTTTACGTTATTTGTAAATTTCATGATGAACTGATCAAAAGAAAGGACCCAAAATTACTTACATTAAAAGTAAAGTATGATTTTTCCTTCTCCTGTAAAGTTGTCATTTAAGAAATATGAGGCTTTGTTTCAAGAACAGCGATATCAAAATTACTGCTCCTAGTAATTAATGATATGACCCAGGCAAGGCAGATTGAGGATAGATTAAAGAGAACCGGAGCAGTCCTTTAAGTAAATGCATTGTAGCTAACTGGCCTGTTGAATTCATAGCGTAATGTTTCACATTGCTGTGGAACTCTTCCAGCTGAACTCTTACAGCAGGTTTCTCATTTAGGCCTGTTTTGGCTGAACTGCTTTGCTCCCTGTTTTCCACACATAGTAATCACCACCATGAGGGGACTGCAGCGGTTGTGAGAGTGCTGTGTTTGACCTGGGCGATGTCACTCCCTCTCCAAACGTTCTTTCCAAACGCTGATTGATTGGAAATGTTTAATCTAAAGCGTCGCCCACTTTCAGCTCACACGCAAAGGTAGCTTCTAAGGTCACTGTGTTGTGCCTAGTTCTGTGTACTTAAAGGGCCCATATCATGAAAAAACAGGTTTCCCTCACTTTTTTGGAAATAAACGAGTTCAAAATAATATGTAAACATGGTTCAAGTCACAGAGGTCCACACAGCCCAGTCCACACAGGTTAATTATGGATACCAAGCTGCAAAATCAGCCTGTTTATTGGGCTTATTGCTTCTATAATTTTACTACTCCATTTCCAAAAAACTTGGGACACTTTACAAAATGTAAATAAAAACAAAACTCAGTGATGTGCAAATCATTTAAACCCTATATTTAATTGAAAATGGTATGAAGACAACAATTCAAAATATTGAGGTTGAGAAATTTGATTGTTTTTAGAAAAATATATGCCCATTTCGAATTTGATGCCAACAACACCTTCCAAAAAAGTTGGGATGGGGCCCTGTTTACCACTGTGTTTCATCACCTCTTCATTTTGCAATACTCTGTAATCATTTGGGAATAGAGAAGAACCAATTGCTGTAGCTTTTAAAGTAAAATCTTTTTTCTGTTCTTTCTTGTGTTTTACATTTCATAATACACCAAAGGTTTTCAGTGGTGACAGATCTGGACTGTAGACAGGTCAGTTTAGCACAGAGACTCTCTTAATACAGAGTCATGTTGCTATAATATGCACAATGTGGTTTGACATAGTCTTGCTGAAATAATCAAGGCCTTCCTTGAAAAAGACATTGTCTGGATGGCAGCATATGTTGTCAAACATATATATCATTCAGCATTAATAGTGCCTTCATAGATGTGCACATCACCACTACTGCACCCCTGTACCATCATGAATACTGGCTTTTGAACTGTGTACTGATAACAAGCAGGGTTGTCTTTAGTCCGGGGGACACAGTGTCCATAATTTCCAAAAATAAATTTGAATGTTGATTTGTTGGACCACAGGACACATTTCTACTTCCCTTCAGACCATTTTAAATGAGCTCTGGCCCAGAGAAGGTGGCAGCATTTTTGGAGTTTTAATGAGTTTTCACAGGCAGTGGTCTTCAGAAGTCTCCTGTTCAGCTCTCATCACATGTTTTTTAATACAATTTAGATGGGACTGGGATGGCTATGCCAAAAACTTGAGCGTGTGGTCATGTGGTCATTCTTGGCTTATATATACAATCCTGGTGGAAAAAATGATTGGTGTAGAACCTTTACATTAGCTTGAACTTCACTTCTCACACACCTAATCTACAAAAAAAGCTTCTCTAAAGAAGAGGATCCCAGATATTTTTATGCAAGGACCCATGTGCAAGGATTGTTCATGTTAGTCCCAGGATCCAGCAAATATTAAGTGAAATAAAATATAAAATTACATTTTTAAAAAGTCCTTAAGATTTCAGTTTACTTTTACTTTTCATTCAACAAATGCAATTTCATACTATGTAAATAGAATGAAACATTAAAAAGCTAACATTGTTACATATTTAGTGAGATTGTAGAGCAGAATAAAAGCATATTTGTTTTGTATTTAGGTGAAATCTCTTCAGAAGTTCCATTCATTCATCCTTTAAAACATTTGTCCTCTTGGGTCGCAGGGGGTGCTGGAGCCTTTCCCAGTGTTCACTGGGTAGAAAGCGAGAAACACCCAGGTCAGGTCATCAGTCTGTCAAAGACATACACATTCCCACCTAGGGGAGCAATTCAGTGGCCCCAGCTGAACTTATGGCAGGTCTTCGGTGTTTGAGGAAGCCCATGGGAGCACAGGGAGAACAGTCAGTGAATCAAACCCAGACCCTTCTTACTGTCAAAGGTGACAGCAACCCACTGCTTCACCATGCCACCCCGCCTTCTATTCAGTATGAACATAATCATAAATGTCATTAATAATAATTTGGACATTAGTACTACTGGCTCATGCTGGAGGCATGGCCATGCAGAGTGGCCACATGCACAGCCACACTCATGGTAGGACTGACTAAAATCTTATAAGTAGTTATTACTGTTAGTCTTAATGGGTGATTATGTGTTGTTTGTGTGTTACTGTGTCGAGCTGTGGGGAACATAGGGGATCTATATGTCCACCATATGCATGCCTGCTATCTCTGCCATTTCTGCAGCACTGAGCACTGGTTATCCCTTGTTGCCGTGTTCAAGAAAAGAGCATTCTTTGTTTTATCATTCTCATCTGATGCCACAATACTATTTTTTCTGATTTGAAGTAGCAGTAACCAGTCAGCATTTTGTGAACTTCTTTTCGCATGAAGCTCATAGCAAGTGGCAAAAAACAGAGTAGAAGCTTTGCATGCAGCTTCTCTTCCATCTTCCACATGATGCTTTTGGAGTTCCAGCTTCTGGCCTAAAATGAGCTTCATTTGGCTGCCTTCTTGTAATAAAAGAAAGTTGCACTGACCCAGCTTCCTTGTAACCCACTTATCCCCACACTGCAACCCACCAGCAGGCCACAACCCATAGTTTAAAAAGTGAAAGACACCAAAGCGGTTCTTCTATGACAGTGGCTCCCAACCTCATCTTCGTGGCCCCCAAGGCAATCCACACATTTATTTCAACCCAACTCTCCACATAAGGATAAAGAAAAATGTGTTGGGGGTGGTTCAAGATGACTGGGTTGGGAGCCACTGTTCTATGGCGTAACTCCAAGGAATTATCTATATTTTTAAGACCGTCTTTGTATGTGTATTTTATTGTATTGTGTGTATTTATTGTATTGTAGTTTGGATTATACTGTACTGTTTTGTTTACTTGCACTGTGTATAGTCTGCGTCTTGTTCGCTTGCATTGTATGGTTGTGTAAACACAGGCCGTCACATCAGTAACGTTGCTCTGTTCCACTGTGAATGTAGTAGAGATGACAAAGTTCTTCTCAGTCATGATATCAGGGAGTAAAAGTATGCATTTTTTCTTCATTTGCATTTCAGTCATTTGCAATTACCTCCTTAAAAAGTCACTTTCCCCTTGTCCACACCTCTCACTCTGGAGTTTTAGCTTTTTATTTTAGACCAAATGAGAAGAAATCCTCTTACAAACTTCAATTCCTGTGCTGATATGATGTACTATGATGCTGGATGTACTAAAGCTCCACTATTCAGTACTAAATGTAGATGTTCTGAAGTTTAATACTTATGGAATGTCTTTAGAATCTGACCAGTCGATTGTGTGACTGCAGGGCCCCAAAAGTATCTCTCAAGCTCACAGCAAGCGTTAGCTGGGCCTAAGTCCAGCCTCTGTATCTACACAGCATCACAACTGAGCCACGGTTTAGTAAACAAAGACAAACACAGTAAATTTGGCCTTTTTGTTTCATGTATTTACACAGATTTTAAAGCGAAAAAGAGAAAATATCTCAGGGATTTTCTTCTACTTTATTAGTATATTAGCATACATCTTGGTTTTAAATTATATTATAAAGTATAATAATGAAATTGATGTCAATGTTTGCCAAAGCTAGAGTTGATGTGTGCTATTCAGTCCCACTTTATATCAAGTGTCTCTAATAACTGTGTAGTTACATATGAACAACAATGTAACTACTAATGATGTATTCCTTGTTACAGATGAATTACAGAAGTACACCTTGTGTTATTATACATGTGTATCAACTTCCATTTTGCCTCATGTAATTACACAAGTGCATCTTAATAGTTGTAACAGCCTATTCTTTCTCATGTAATTACACACGTGTAATAACAATGTAATTACAAGGAAAATTAAAAGGAAGTGTGTAATAAATTACATAAAGACTTTATTAACACTGTGCCAGCTTTCCTAACATTTAGCCAGCATTTATGTGACATTGTATCCAGACTGAGCTTTAAACCAGTCTGTAATGTGACAGCACAGCAGACGTCCCCTTATATTAACATGGAACTTTTATGACATTAATTAAACGTGTTGCATCATCACATTGTAAAACAGTACCTACATAACAACTACACAGGAACTGTCTACTTATTATACAGTGTAACTTTAACACTGCACTACAGAAAGTTCCTGTGTCAAAGATACACTTTAATTACATTAAGCAAAACTGAAGTTGATACGCATGTTTAATTACATAGGCTGTACTTCTGTAATCCATCTATATCTGTAAGTGCCTAACTCATCAGTAGTTACATTGTTATTACATATGTCATTCATTGTAACTACACAGTTATTACAGACAAAATATAAAGTGGGACCTGATATTTTTCTTTGCTTGACTGGACAAGAAACACATTGACACACTCGTCAGTTTTCACATATAATTTGATGTGTGTGTCTATCAGTTGAGATATCTGTCTGTCTGTCTAGTAGAGAGATCATATTTAATGCAGTATGGTTGGAAAATATATTTGTTTACAGAATTATATTGAATTAACTTTGCTCTAATTCACCTTTTCTAGCGAGTGTTAAACTGACCCTCTGTGTGTTAGTGTTACAGTGAACCCACCCATGGGCTAAACTGTAACACTGCACTTCATTTTGGGTGGAATTGTAGATGAACAGAAGGTGCGAGAAACAAAGTTTCAAGTGTTTGTTTAAAGCAGAGATGTATATGGTGCTTGTATGAAAATACGATCATTCCAACTTTGATATTTTCAGTTATTCAACAAAAACAAAGACAATCGGTCACCCATATAGGTGTGCTCCAGTGTATTTCACCCTTGACGGCCCCCCCATAGAAATCCCACTCTCTCACCTCCCGCGCTCCCTTTGTTCTGTCCAGTTTAAGACCCTTTGTGTGTCTCCAGCGGCTGCGTGCCGCCGCCTTCGCGTGACTGACCAAGCAGATTTAGGAGCTGTGTCCCGAGCACCGGGGCCCACCCCTCCGCACGGGAGAGTGGCACAGCTCACGCTTTCTCACGCGAATGCCGCGCAGCTCGGTGGGGCCACGTACTGGGCCCACAAAAGAGGGGGTGGGGTTGTAGTCCAAGAGCATGCAGGACAGGACAATGCATGAGGAGAGTGTGCGGGACACCTGGCTGAGGGACCTTCTGGATAAACTCTGGCAGAGATATGCATGCAAATGGGTGCTATTACTGGGTCATAGACCAGCATGGCTGACCACCAGCAAAAACAGCACCAGACCAGCATAAATCAACATAACCCCACCTAAACCAGCAATTTGTGAAGAAAATAAAAAAGTGAGATCCTCTGAAAGTTTGGGGTTGATTTTGTAATCTAGCTATAGACACAATCACCAGATCTCAAGTGCTGCATTTCAGTAACAGGGCTTTGGTTCTAATAGGTCTACTTACTAAGCTATGGTGCAAATAGGTGAATGGCACTAATAGGGGTATAGTGCCCTGTCATAGACCTATTAGTACCATAGCCCTGTTTGTGCCATAGACCAGTACCATAGATCTGTTTGTGCCATAGACCAGTACCATAGATCTGTTTGTGCCATAGATGAGTACCATAGCCCTGTTTGTGCCATAGACCAGTACCATAGATCTGTTGGTGCCATAGACCAGTACCATAGCCCTGTTTGTGCCATAGACCAGTACCATAGATCTGTTTGTTCCATAGACCAGTACCATAGATCTGTTTGTGCCATAGACCAGTACCATAGCCCTGTTTGTGCCATAGACCAGTACCATAGATCTGTTTGTGCCATAGACCAGTACCATAGCCCTGTTTGTGCCATAGACCAGTACCATAGATCTGTTTGTGCCATAGACCAGTACCATAGCCCTGTTTGTGCCATAGACCAGTACCATAGATCTGTTTGTTCCATAGACCAGTACCATAGATCTGTTTGTGCCATAGACCAGTACCATAGCCCTGTTTGTGCCATAGACCAGTACCATAGATCTGTTTGTGCCATAGACCAGTACCATAGATCTGTTTATGCCATAGACCAGTACCATAGATCTGTTTGTTCCATAGACCAGTACCATAGATCTGTTTGTGCCACAGACCAGTACCATAGATCTGTTTCTGCCACAGACCAGTACCATAGCCCTGTTTGTGCCATAGACCAGTACCATAGATCTGTTTGTGCCATAGACCAGTACCATAGATCTGTTTGTGCCATAGACCAGTACCATAGCCCTGTTTGTGCCATAGACCAGTACCATAGATCTGTTTGTGCCATAGACCAGTACCATAGCCCTGTTTGTGCCATAGACCAGTACCATAGATCTGTTTGTGCCATAGACCAGTACCATAGCCCTGTTTGTGCCATAGACCAGTACCATAGATCTGTTTGTGCCATAGACCAGTACCATAGCCCTGTTTGTGCCATAGACCAGTACCATAGATCTGTTTGTTCCATAGACCAGTACCATAGATCTGTTTGTGCCATAGACCAGTACCATAGATCTGTTTGTTCCATAGACCAGTACCATAGATCTGTTTGTGCCACAGACCAGTACCATAGATCTGTTTGTGCCATAGACCAGTACCATAGATCTGTTTGTGCCATAGACCAGTACCATAGCCCTGTTTGTGCCATAGACCAGTACCATAGATCTGTTTGTTCCATAGACCAGTACCATAGATCTGTTTGTTCCATAGACCAGTACCATAGATCTGTTTGTGCCACAGACCAGTACCATAGATCTGTTTGTGCCATAGACCAGTACCATAGATCTGTTTGTGCCATAGACCAGTACCATAGCCCTGTTTGTGCCATAGACCAGTACCATAGATCTGTTTGTTCCATAGACCAGTACCATAGATCTGTTTGTGCCATAGACCAGTACCATAGATCTGTTTGTTCCATAGACCAGTACCATAGATCTGTTTGTGCAATAGACCAGTACCATAGATCTGTTTGTGCCATAGACCAGTACCATAGATCTGTTTGTGCCATAGACCAGTACCATAGATCTGTTTGTGCCATAGACCAGTACCATAGATCTGTTTGTGCCATAGACCAGTACCATAGCCCTGTTTGTGCCATAGACCAGTACCATAGATCTGTTTGTGCCATAGACCAGTACCATAGATCTGTTTGTGCCATAGACCTATTTTTTAAAACATATATCTCTGAAATACTGTCCATCCATCTAATGTTAATTATCCCATTTTTTTCAGAATTTCCACATTGTTTATTCTTATGATATTTAGTCTGCATTTACTCAGATTTGCTTGATGTGCATTGAAACTTTGCAGAGAAAAAAATATTTAAATGGTGGTTATTATTATTATTATTGTTGTTGTTGTTGTTGTTATTATTATTATTATTAATAATAATAATCTTATTATTGTTGTTGTTGTTTTTCATTCATCATTCAAAATGGTTGATTGAATGGTTGAAACGAAATCATTCATAGTGCCGCTCGCAGTGGAGGTGATAGGAACCAGGCGTCTGAAGAGTGAGATGCCTCTGAAAGCTCCACCACACAAAACTAGGACATAAAATGGTCACAAATATTCTGCCAGATATTGTTTTATTATATATATATATATATATAATGAATGATTTCATTTTCATCTCAGTTATTTATTTATGCAGGAATTTAGAAACCTGGTGGACTTCCCCTTTCAGCTCAACCAAATGTTGGCTCAGAGCCTAACCCTCTCCCCTAATGTCGGGTCTAATCCTGATCTTAAGGCTGCTGAGTATCAGCTACAGCCAGTAATTCATAATCTTAGTTTATGTAAATGATCTCGCGAAGAGGCGCTGTAGGTGGCCGTGAGCTCGTGCTCACCTGTCTCGAGCAGGAGACGATGAATGAATGGTTACGTGCGTGTGTGTGTGTGTGTGTGTGTGCGTGCGTGCGTGCGTGTGTGTGTGTGTGTGTGTGTGTGTGTGTGTGTGTGTGTGTGTGTGTGTGTGAACTCTGTCAACCCCCTCCCCCCGCCCCAGCATCCTCGCGCGCGCGCGGGCTCAGCTCACTCTAGCGCTCTCACGCAACCTGGCCAATGTTTAACCCGCGCGCCAGAGGTGCGCGCACGCGAGCGGCGGAATGAAAGAAAGGATCTAATAAACAGGTAACGAGTTTCACACGAACCTCATCAGACACTCTGATATCTCAGTATCACTGGATTCCACAGCTCCTCCAGCTCAGACAGGCTGGCACGGAGCCCAAGACCCTTCAGAGGCCCAGGCACACAGAAAGCCGGACCCTCGAGCGGCTCTTCGCTTCGTCCGCGCTCGGTTCTGTTCAGCCGCACTCATATGACCATCATTTAGAGCGAAGCGTCACTCAAACGGGCCCGAGAGGAGCTCAGGGCGGGGAGATGTTCCCTCAAAGGTTCTACAGCGGCGTTAAGGTCTGACTGTGAACCTTAAAGAGGTTCTCCAGGTGAAAAGTTGGAATCTGTAACTTTTCATGACCGAATGTTTTAAAGCAGAGCAGCAGAATGAAGTCCTGGAGGCGAGGCGGGGGGCGGGCGGGGGGGGGGGGTCAGTTCAGCTTAGAACTGGTCCAGTTATGTTCCCTGACTGAAGGTACCGAGATGGACCCTTGAGGGGACCACCCCAGTGATAAGAGGGGCACTGCCCCTGAGACAGTTTATTACCTTTATTTCTGATACAGAGAGAAAGAGACCACCCACCACCCCCCACCCCCCCAATTTATTCAGACGTTTCATTAATCGACTGACTCAGTAACGCGCTCATAGTTCCCCGAGCTCTGTGCGTCAGGCCTTCATCCTGCGCTGGAGGCGTTTATTCGGCACTTTATTACTTATTTATTTATTTGTTTGTTTGTTTGTTTGTTTGTCATGAACTGACTGACTCATCCATATGTAAATTCACTCCTTCATTCATTCTATGATTTAGTTCTGTTTGTTTACGATTGTACTCCCAGTTTTCATCAGTTCGTTGAAGTAACAATACATGAATTAATTCGTTTATTTAGTTTATTTATTTATTTATTTTTGTACTCCAGATTTTCATTAATTCATTAACTCATTTATTATCATAGTTACTGTGTTATTGTGTGTTTTTGTGTGTTGTTGTGTGTTACTGTGTGTGTTACTGTTTGTATTATTGTGTGTTATTGTGTGTTGTGTGTTACTGTGTGTGTTGTGTGTTGTTGTGTTACTGTGTGTGTTACTGTGTGTATTATTGTGTGTTACTGTGTGTATTATTGTGTGTTGTGTGTGTATTATTGTGTGTTGTGTGTTACTGTGTCTGTTGTGTGTGTTACTGTGTGTATTATTGTGTGTTACTGTGTGTATTATTGTGTATTACTGTGTGTGTTATTGTGTCTTGTGTGTTACTGTGTGTTATTGTGTGTTATTGTGTGTTGTGTGTTACTGTGTGTGTTGTTGTGTGTTACCGTGTGTGTTACTGCGCTGTCTTACTCTGAGCGCTCTGTTTGCGGAGGTGGTCTCTCGTTGCTGCTTTGCGGACCCTCTTTAGCGCGTTTCTGCGCTGCTCGCGCTTCTCACGCGATTCTCTCTCTGCCCCGCGCGGCGGGTGCAGCAGGTGAGATGCGCGCTCTGTTACCCTCACACCTCAAACGCTCCGCCGCCGTGACGTCACCGGGAGCGCAGCCAATGGTGCGGCGAGCCGCTCTATAAAAGATTTACTCCTTCAACTACAGCAACACTTCAAACAAAGATCAACAAACTGACCAGCACCGCTCACCTGAGCACACGAGCCAGCCTGCGCGGAGGTAAGCCGAGCATTTACTCCTTTAATTATTCGTGCATTTATTTATTTATTTATTTATTTATTTATTTATTTAAACGTTATTGGTGAAGTTGGTGCTAGAAATCCAGCTCTATCTATCTATCTATCTATCTATCTATCTATCTATCTATCTATCTATCTATCTATCTATCTATCTGGGCTGGGTAAAAAGTTTAGGATTAGGCTTGGTTTTGGGGTTTCTGGGCTATAAATTGAGGGTTTAGGGTAAAGTTAAGCGTCTAAAGTGGACTAAAAGTCCCACCTGTCCCTGCCGAAGGCGTATAGTTGTCGATGCAGCAGGTCTTCATCCTGTGCTGTAGGCGTTTATTCAGCACTGCAGCTTTTAATGCAAAACTCTGTGTTTGGTGCCTCTGGTCAAATGACGTTTTGTTGATTAGTTAAATTATTACCTTCTTTACGGGGGCAAAATTAAACATGGCATTTTTCTGCAAATCTAGCATATTGAACATAAAATACAAGGTGACAAAACTTTTGCACAGGCCAGATTTCATGTTTTATTTTTGTCAAATTCAGCACAAAAAAGCAGTAACTGTGCATTAAAGTGTGTAGAATTGCGACCTGGGGTGCCCAAACTTTTGCATGCGACCATAATTGTATCCTGTTCCACCGCAGTTATATATCCCTCCAGGCCCACTGCAGGCTTTTTGTTTTCCTTTTCTATCTAAAAAGGTATGAAAAGGTAAAACCATGGGCTTTTCCCCTTAGATAGTGAATGTAATTTGCCTCTAAAAATCATTTAAGGTGCATTTGTGCCTCTGGGGCACCAAAATTGACCCTTTTTCTGACTATACAGTTGCACATGTAGGTGTTTCATCAGGGGCATCAATGAAAATAACTCAACACTAACTGTAGCTTCATTTGCGATTGTCAAAAAGTGCAGAGTCAGCATTTTATATGCGAGAAAATGCTGACTCTACACTTTTGGACAATGAATGTAAATGCAATAAACAGCAATCGTGCATCAAATTTCAAATGTCAGTCAAACAGAGGAAGTTTTCACTTATTTTCACTCAGAAAATCAACAACGTGTCGTTCCACCAGGGCGCACAAACTTTCGCACACGACGGGATCTGCTTCCTATTCCGCCCGCGGTAAAAATTGCAGTGACTTCATAGTGATTTATACGTTTAAATGGGCACAGGTATAAGATTTTACAGGTGTCTCATCAATGCAGCAGATGTTAAAGGGCAATTCCACCCATTTTTTAAAATTCAGAAGGCATTCATGCCTAATTCAGAAGTCCAGCTCTCTCTGGGTGATTTCACAGCGATCAGATCCAAGTTCTTCAGTGGGTTTCTCCAGCGCGCGCTCAGTAACTGAGTAATCTATCTATCTATCTATCTATCTATCTATCTATCTATCTATCTATCTATCTATCTATCTATCTATCTATCTATCTAATGCAATAAACAGCAGTCTTACATCAAATGTTTGATGAGAGGTTTGATAGAGAGGTTTGATTTCTCGGAAAACTTACTGTCTGATTTGTTTGCATTGGACTCGTCAGACCTCCACTGTGCACTGTGAATTTAGATTTGGACAGTTTCTCTTGAATGGAACATTTCATACCACACGCTCTGATGGCCGTGCTTACATCTTAACAACTTATAATAATTATTATGCAGAAATTTAGAAATATTGGTGGAATTTCCCTTTAATCCAACTCTCTATGCTTTCTTTCATCACTAATGCAATGCTGTAGGCCCTCGTTCAGTGCTGTAGGCGCTTTAGGTTTATGTTATGTAAGACGGTTTTTCAAGGGTTCTTCCAAAAAACGATGATTCTGTTCAGAACCAAGAGTGCTGTATCAAACCATTCCATGCTTAAATGCTTCTATGCATGGTGAAATGGTTCTTTAGATTGATGGAGGACGTGTCGTACATGGTTCTATGGTTTCAATGTCAGGCTTGCATGTGTTTGTTCAACGTTGACCTCCTCAGATGTTCATTCAGCACTGCAGTTCTTCATTCAGTGTCAATGCAGATCTGTTCATCATTCATAGACGTTTCTCCTTCTACTCCCAGTTTCTCACTGAAGACGTTGCAGAAAACTGAAAACATGCCAGTGGCAGTTCTACCCTTTTTCGGCCCCATCACCGTGTCGGAGAGCCTGGTCGCCATGGTGACACTCTGCACGGTGTACCTCCTCCTTCGGCTAACCCGGGTCAGGATCCCTGAGGGTCTTCTGCCACTCCCGGGCCCCCAGTCCCTCCCCGTCATCGGGAACGTGCTGGAAGTGGGCCAGAACCCTCACCTCAGCCTGACCGCCATGAGCAAGCGCTACGGCACAGTTTTCCAGATCAGGATTGGCACGCGGCCCGTGGTGGTGCTGAGCGGTAGCGAAACCATACGGCAGGCACTCATCAAGCAGGGAGATGAGTTTTCTGGACGTCCCGATCTGTACAGGTGAACAAAAACAAACCAGTGAACAAGTTTAAAGCAGTTGGTGCTAAAAGTAAGCAAACTAATAGAGAAAGTAGGGTTGATGCCATACGTTCATGTGGAAGTGAATTCAGTATATTCAATGCATTACCTTTTTCAGTGTATTCAGTAATACCACAAAACATCAAGGGCTGACCACCCAGAGAAATGAAACCAGGTTCAAATTGACTTGGCTGATTTGTCTTCTTTTTTGTCTGTCAGTGGTTTATGAGACCACAAATCTGGTTGGATGCTTTCATCCCTCTAAAAACTTCACTTAAAGGGAAATTCCACATATTTTTCAAACATGTCTGGTTGAGACGCGTTCAGAGGGGGTTGATGTAAAATTGTTCATTGTAGAGAAACTTACACACTTAGACTTCTTTACAGTGGTGCGGATAGGAACCAGGGGTCACCGTGTCTACAACACAATTATAGCCATTTTATTTACTGTCCAAAGCCACCAGTGAACCTACACGTTTTATATGGAATGCTGATGATGGTCAAAAAGTCTGAAAAGTAGGTTTTCTTTGGGGATGGCATGAATAAGGCTCATGAAAGGTGCTATGCAGATAAAGTCATAATCAGTCTTATTCTTTTTATCACAGTTTCCAATACATCAATGATGGTAAAAGCCTGGCCTTCAGCACAGACCTAGCAGGGGTGTGGCGCACTCGTCGTAAGCTGGCCCTCAACGCCCTGCGCACTTTCGCCACTGTGGAAAGCAAAAGCCCGGAGTATGCTTGCGCTCTTGAGGAACACGTCAGCAAAGAGGGGCTGTACCTGGTGGATAGGCTGTGCAAGTTGACAGAAGCCAGCGGAAGCTTCGACCCCTTCCGCCAAATCGTGGTGTCCGTGGCCAACGTCATCTGCGGCATGTGCTTTGGCCAGCGCTACAGCCATGACCACCAGGAGCTGGTGAGCCTGATCAACCTGAGCGAGGAGTTCAACAAGGTTGCAGGCAGTGGCAACCCAGCTGACTTTATCCCCATCCTCCGCTTCCTGCCCAGCAAGACCATGAAAATGTTTTTGGACATCAACAGGCGCTTCAATGCATTTGTGCAGAGGATCGTCAGACAGCACTACGATACCTATGACAAGGTCAGTCCCTCTCTGAAGTAGTGGTGCCTCCTGTCCTGGAAATCTCCTGTCCATGCAGAGTTTAGGTCAGTGGTCTTCAACCTTGGTCCTGCAGAGCTACCTTCCCGCAAAGGTTAGCTCCAACCTGCATCCAGTATCCCCTTACTGCACTCTAATACATCTGATCCAGCCAATCATAATACATCAATCCAAGCCAAGCTCGGGAAGAGGTTGATTGGTTGGAGCAGGTGCAGCAAATTGTGGCTGGAACTAGACTCTGCAGGAAGGTAGTTCTCCAAGGTTAGAAAGTTCACAGTGCCTGAAAAAAACTTGCAAAGCAACTATGCTGCGTTAAATTTGCTTGATCAAATTTTTATGTGAATAAAATATCAATAGCCATCATAATAGCTGATCACGATCCTTTATGGTAACATTATGGTCAGGTGTGTTGAATGTCAACTCTTCAGGGTGGTAGATCTCCAGGACAGCTATTCCATGGTGTTGAATGTTCCTCTATAAAGGTGGATGTTCATGCTGTGTCTTTCAGAACAACATTCGTGACATCACAGACTCCCTCATCGATCACTGTGAGGACAGGAAGTTGGATGAGAACTCTAACCTGCAAGTGTCCGATGAGAAGATAGTGGGGATAGTGAATGACCTCTTTGGGGCCGGTGAGTAAGGACACAGTCACTCAGGCTTATCTTGCCTATATTTTTAAGTATCTCATTGCTGTCATTTCAAAATCTCCAAAACGGAAAAGTACAACGTTCTAGATTGTGTTGTAATTTTAGACCATTTCTTTTGGTCATTTTGTCATAATCGTTTTTTTTACTGTAATTATTGACCTTTTCAATTGGTCCATTCTTCTTAGAATCTTCACGCAATAAATAGTTTAATGACAGTTTAAAATAGTTTAATCGCTAGTTACAAAGGTTTAATGACAGTGACAACATATTAAGATTCACACCTCAACAGCCCTTTACTCATTCATCTTTACAGGCTTCGACACCATCAGCACGGCTTTGTCTTGGTCTGTTGTGTATCTGGTGGCTTATCCGGAGATTCAGGAGAGACTCCACCAAGAGCTGAGTAAGCACAGTTAATGTCAATTGCTCACCGCTCTGCTACACCATAACAACCTCTAAACTCCCTGTAACACCCTAAGAATTGCTCACCGCTCTGCTACACCCTAGCAACCTCTAATCGCCCTGTAACACCCTAACAATTGCTCACCGCTCTGCTACACCCTAACAACCTCTAATCGCTCTGTAACACCCTAACAATCTCTAATCGCTCTGTAACACCCTAACAATCTCTAATCGCTCTGTAACACCCTAACAATCTCTAATCGCTCTGTAACACCCTAACAACCTCTAATCGCTCTGTAACACCCTAACAATCTCTAATCGCTCTGTAACACCCTAACAACCTCTAATCGCTCTGTAACACCCTAACAACCTCTAACCGCTCTGTAACACCCTAACAACCTCTAACCGCTCTGTAACACCCTAACAACCTCTAATCGCTCTGTAACACCCTAACAATCTCTAATCGCTCTGTAACACCCTAACAATCTCTAACCGCTCTGTAACACCCTAACAATCTCTAACCGCTCTGTAACACCCTAACAATCTCTAACCGCTCTGTAACACCCTAACAATCTCTAATCGCTCTGCAACACCCTAACAACCTCTAACCGCTCTGTAACACCCTAACAATCTCTAATCGCTCTGTAACACCCTAACAATCTCTAACCGCTCTGTAACACCCTAACAATCTCTAATCGCTCTGCAACACCCTAACAACCTCTAACCGCTCTGTAACACCCTAACAATCTCTAATCGCTCTGTAACACCCTAACAATCTCTAACCGCTCTGTAACACCCTAACAATTGCTCACCGCTCTGCTACAGCCTAACAATCTCTAATCGCTCTGTAACACCCTAACAATCTCTAACCGCTCTGTAACACTCTAACAATTGCTCACCGCTCTGCTACAGCCTAACAACCTCTAACAGCAGAAGAAGTTGCGTGACTGGAGATACAGATTAATGACGGAAGTGCTCTTCTTTCTATAGGAGACAAGATCGGAACAGATCACATACCTCAACTGTCGGAAAAAAACAGCCTGCCTTACCTCGAGTCTTTCATTCTGGAGATCTTCCGTCACACCTCCTTCCTCCCCTTCACCATCCCACACTGGTGCGCCACATATTTACATATTTATTTGCCATAGTTACCAACAAAAATGAAAAGTACAGCATAGATTTTTGTTGGTGCTACACACTCTGTGATGTAGAATTAGTCATTAACATGTATTTTCTTTTACAGCACCACGAAAGACACATCGCTGCATGGATACTTCATTCCTAAAGACACCTGTGTGTTTATCAACCAGTGGCAAATAAACCATGACCCGTAAGTCACTCATCACTTTATCAATCCTGAGAGGGGGTCAGTGCGATGTGGGCAGACTAGAGGCCCTAAAATCCGGCTAGTGGTGTCTGGCCATGAGTGGGCTTGGCTCTGTATGGCCTGGTTAGACGGCAGGTGATTTTGCTAAAGTTACTGTGCTCTAGGGGCGCTGTAGTGTGCCTGAACCCAAAGCTTAATTCAGTCTAGAGCAGGAGAGACTTTTGCAGACAATCTGATTTTTCCTGTTCCACCATACTAGATCCAACTGATCAGGTAGTTAAAGATTTGCTCCAGCAAGTTTTCAACCTAATTATTATCTCTATCTGTATCGTACCTTTCACTGTCACTGAGAAAGACTTGTTTCCTTCTGCTCAGACATGAGCAGAAAACGTGCTGATTCAAAACCCACTTATAATAGAGGCCACTGGGCAGTTGCTCTACTGATGAATTCTGCTTCATGCAATTTAAAACTACAGCCTAATAGCAAGTAAGACAATAATTGTTGAGAGGGAAGCATTGAGTCCCATCTCTGAAAGAATGGATTGTACAAACATTTGGTTTTATATTGTATGCAAATGTTTGAATATCCCATGACAAATTATAGGTGAAAATAGGTTAGCCTCTCCTCTAAAGAGGGTGGATGTAAATATAAATATACACATTTTTATAAAAATGTGCCATAACTTTTGCACAGGCCTATTTTCTTATTATTTATTTATATTTTTCCCTCCCAGTATGTTAAATCCAGCCAATAAACAACAAAACGTAATTTGACCAAGGGTGCCCAAACATTTGGCACACGACTGCACATACAAACACTTGTTGTATATTTTGGAATATTTAAAAATATTCTACAAAAAACACATTTATAGCATTTGGTGGACAAGCTTATCCAGCACAAGTTACATTTGTAATCATGTTATAGAGGTAGGAGAATGTAGTGTTAGGAGTCTTGCCCAAGGACTCATATTGGTGTAGTGTGATGGGTGGGGGATTGCACCCAATTCTGCTGCACGGAGGACAGTATTGTTTCCCTCAACCCACTACACCAACCACTGAATGTTTACTGACAGTGTTCAGCAACTGCTCATCGACTTCTATTATAGGTTTCGGGTCAGCAGGCTTTCTGTGGACAAGTAGAGGGAATTTTACTGCTTTTGGTAATTCACCTATAGATATTGCAGATAGTGAGGTTGAAAAACACTGACGTGTTAGGAGCCCTATGTATGAATAGCCATCCCAGTTGAAAGGCAGGTATCATAGACAGCGAAGCATTGCATGTTATTGTATCTCAGACATTTGATTAATGAATTCAATACACTGTTTCCTGCAGAGAGCAGTGGAAGGATCCCTTCTTGTTCAACCCGGACCGCTTCCTGTGTGCCGACGGCTCTGAACTCAACAAGGTCGAAGCTGAGAAGGTCATGGTGTTCGGCCTGGGTAAACGGCGCTGCATCGGCGAAGTCATCGGCCGCTCCGAAGTGTTCCTCTTCCTCGCCATCCTCATCCAGAGGCTAAAGTTCAGCAGCCTGCCGGGTGAAATGCCAGACATGACCCCTGAGTACGGCCTCACCATGAAGCACAAGCGATGCATGTTGCGCACCGCTCCGCGGCCGGGCTTCGAGATGCCCAGCCCGTAGAGTCTACAGCGAACCGTAGGCCGCTTAGTTCAGGGAAGCTAATGAGAGTCACTTCTGTTACCTTGACACTGTTCTTCACTGTCTTTTCAATGCAGTGACGGTGGTCACAAGACTTTCCTTATAATGGTGATGACAGGAGCCAGAGGGCGCTTTTATCCACTATATAAAATGGCCAGAGAACATACACACGACACAGTGTTAGCTTTGTGTGTAATGTTCATAACAGTGGTAAGCTATGACAGATAGTAGAGTTAATGTAATAAAATAGTGGCCAATTTATAGATATAAGATGTCTGTGGGGACTATTTTGCCTGCATGTATCCCAAAACTTGTTCAACCATAAAAGAATGTCTTCACCATCAGGCAGTGTATTCATAACCATTTTATGTAATAGCTTGACGTGAGGTAGCTTTAAAAGACGTCTTCAGACGTCCGGTTCCTATTATCACCACTGTGAACAGGACTGGAGCAGCAACCACTCTGGATAAGTTTCTTCACATGTATGTAATGGTGCAGAAATTTGGGCACATAAAGAACTAAAAAAGTAAACTATCGAAGCCTCACTCCAGTGTAAATGGGAACATCATGGTAAAATACCACTGACATTGCAGTTTAGTCCAAGATTAAGGCTCACAACGCTGTCCATCAAACTGGCCCCATGTCTGGAGATGTATTGCCTCAAATGGCTCCTAACTACTTGTTGTTGTATCTCAGGTCTCGCTACAGTGGCTATGCAATGTAAAGAACGGTGTCTTTTGCATATTTCCTCATGTACATACAACTTTTCCTCGCTAAACAAGTCACACTGATGACAAACAAGTGACTGATGACCGGACTATTCATCACTGAATATCACAAAACGTAGCGATACAGGAGTAAACGACACTGTGCTTTTCGTTACATTGCTCTTTCATTTTCCTTTACATGGTGGACAAAATCTCTGAAATGAAAAACACTGAAGTAGTTTTGCGATATTTAAGCTCTATCCCAAAATGTGATCCATGTGCTGGTATTACTGACAAGCAGACGTCCTACGTGCCTCAGCATATGTTTCTACAGAATGCAGAAGTTTTATATCAAAGTTTTCTTTATTTAGAGATATAGCTTCAGATACAGGTAGACCTGCTACTTTTTTATCAGTATAAGTGTGTATAATTGTGTCCTGTCTGTTTTTTTGCATATGATGAAGGAAGTGAATTGAACTTTAGGTGCAACTTTTGACATAGAAAAACAAGCTGTTGTTGAATAATGATGGAAATTATTGTACTCTGTAAGTGATGTTTGGCATATTTGTAAAATAAAACCATGAGAGAAACGTGCAAGCCGGTCACTGTCTCAGATCTGTGTGCAGAAAGGCTGTTTCACTAATGCATGGCCACGCCTTATTAATGTGTGTGAACGAGATCCTAATGCATGGCCACACCTTATTAATGTGTGTGAATGAGATCCTAATGCATGGCCACACCTTATTAATGTGTGTGAATGAGATCCTAATGCGTGGCCACGCCTTATTAATGCATGGGAATGATATCCTAATGCATGGCCACACCTTATTAATGTGTGGGAACGAGATCCTAATGCATGGCCACACCTTATTAATGCGTGGAAACGAGATCCTAATGCATGGCCACGCCTTATTAATGTGTGTGAATGAGATCCTAATGCATGGCCACACCTTATTAATGTGTGTGAATGAGATCCTAATGCGTGGCCACGCCTTATTAATGCATGGGAATGATATCCTAATGCATGGCCACACCTTATTAATGTGTGGGAACGAGATCCTAATGCATGGCCACACCTTATTAATGCGTGGAAACGAGATCCTAATGCTTGGCCACGCCCTATTAATGCATGGGAATGATATCCTAATGCATGGCCACACCTTATTAATGTGTGGGAACGAGATCCTAATGCATGGCCACACCTTATTAATGTGTGGGAACGAGATCCTAATGCATGGCCACACCTTATTAATGTGTGGGAACGAGATCCTAATGCTTGGCCACGCCCTATTAATGCATGGAAATGAGATCCTAATGCATGGCCACACCTAATTAATGCATGGGAATGAGATCCTAATGCATGGCCACGCCTTATTAATGTGTGTGAATGAGATCCTAATGCGTGGCCACGCCTTATTAATGCGTGGAAACGAGATCCTAATGCATGGCCACGCCTTATTAATGTGTGTGAATGAGATCCTAATGCGTGGCCACGCCTTATTAATGCGTGGAAACGAGATCCTAATGCATGGCCACGCCTTATTAATGTGTGTGAATGAGATCCTAATGCGTGGCCACGGCTTATTAATGTGTGGAAACGAGATCCTAATGCATGGCCCCACCTTATTAATGCGTGGAAACGAGATCCTAATGCATGGCCACGCCTTATTAATGTGTGTGAATGAGATCCTAATGCATGGCCCCACCTTATTAATGCGTGGGAACGAGATCCTAATCTGTGGCCACGCCTTATTAATGCGTGGGAACAAGATCCTAATGCGCAACCACATCTTGGTAAGTTGAGGCCATGCATTAGGATCTCGTTCCCACACCTTATTAACTCATGGCCATGACTTAATCATCTCATTCCCATGCCTTACTAAGTCATGGCCACACATTATTTTTATTTATACGGGAGGTCACCAGCGGGACTCTGTAGGAGTGCTATATAGAACCCTTTTCAAAAAGTTCTATATATAATCACCCACAAACCATCTCCATCAGTCTGAAGAACCCCTTCATGATGCAAAGAACCATTTAGTTATACAAAGGAGTGTTGATGGTTTGACATAGTTTGAGAGTTTCTGCCTATTGAGAGGAAAAATCAAATAAAGTCATCCAAGAGCAGCAAAAAGTTCGTATTTACAGTCAGATCTAAAAGCACTGACATTATTTGTACTGAAGTAAGTAATGAGTACTTCATTTTTACCATTAAGTACTCATTACTTAAGGCGTGGGGGCAGTCAGGGGCTGGACATTAGGGAACCAGCCTTGTGACTGGAAGGTTGCCAGCTCAATCCCCTGAAGCAACAGTAGATGAGGCACCTAACCCCCAACTGCTCCCCGGGTGCTGGATAGGGCTGCCCACTGTTCCAGGGAAGAGTGCTCACTGCTCCCTAGAGCACACACCCCGTGTGTGTGTGTGTGTGTGTGTGTATGTGGTGTTTCACTGCACGTATGGGTTACATTGCGGGGGAGAAATTTTCCCATTTTGGTGCTAATAAGGGTCACTTAGTCTTAAATCCTGACCATTTCTTACTACTTGCTGTGTCCCTCCTAGTAAAGTGATGGTCTTCACTACTTATATTCTAATAACAACATAACAAATTCATGATAATGAATGATGATCCATAGTGAAGTGTGTCCATGGCCTGCATGCACTTCACTGTGAATCACAGCAGAAATTTAAATGGACTTACTAGTTAGGCCTAAAAGTAGCGGCTGCTTACTCAAAGACGTATGTGGACAGTTACCTTTGTAAGCATAGGAATGAAATATGCTATTACATACTACTATCTCAATATCCGAAATATGATGCGAGAATTGTCTTTTACCTTTTCTCCTCATCTTCTGTGTTTGTGACATGATTAACCGGTCACTTTTTTCCCCTCGTTCCAGCATGTTATTAGACGGTAGTTACCTAAAAGCGGTTAGGGGGACCCAAGCAGCTTCTTATGTCGATTATTAGATCGAGCCAGCTCTGCTGCTTGCTGAGACACTAGCCATGCCTCACTTGGCATCGATGCGGTCTAGTACTCTTTATTTGTGTGCATGTGTGAGGCCTCAGGGTATCCCCTTTCTCATTTTGCTTTTCAAAGGGAACCCGCTCTATGCCTTGATGTGGTGCCGTCTTACTTAAAATTCCTGGATATGCAAGCAGAGCGGAGGAGTCGGTTTCCAGCCGCCTGTACCTCATGTGAGTGGAGTGTGGTTTAAAATGCATGTTTATTGCTTTCGCCACGGAGCCACTATAATTAGCTCATTTGCAAAACAAGTGCAATTGATAGCTGGACACAGCCTGTGTGTCATATGAGTCTGTCCCAAATGGATAGATTAAAATCTGGTGCTATTAAGGTCTCTTGCCCCTTTGCATGTTCACAGAAGTACAGACTTGCAGGAGGAAGGTACTGTTTTGGGACCGTTCAACTGATTTGACTGAGACAGGTCAGCAGACGTAATGGCGACTGAATGGACTGATGCTCATTGACTGATAATGCTCTGATACGTGGTTTGATACAGGTTGCGTGAGATCCACTGATTGCAGACATTTCCTTTGGCCTGTCTACCCGACTATCCGATCTGGTACTGGTTCCCATATTTTGTGCCAAAGAAACGGTTCGGCCAGAAATGGTTTATTTCAGGACCAGTCTGGGCAAGTTGTCCTCCTGACATGTTTGTCTGCATCTTACATTTTCCTGTCTAATCTATTGTCTGAAGCATATAATTACATGAAATTATGCCAACATGTACCTGAAACCACGTCAGCACAGTCTGTCATTGCAGTAACTGTCTTTATGTGAGGAGAAGCTCATCACCATATTCCTCCTAACCGTGGATTGTTTTGTAACACCAGTTTTTTGCACGTGCATTAAAATAACCAAAGGTCTCCTTTTATTCAAGGGAGGACAAATAGACATCCCAGCAACCCGGGCTTTGTGAAGTGCTTTCCTCTTGATTCATGCAATTCTGTATTTTTTTGCGTCAGGAAATCTAAAATTTCACCACTTTTGATTGAATTATTTTGGTACAGCACAGATTGTTGTTTTGTGTTTTGTACTTAAAAAACAACATGTTTGCTTGTTTAACCTCAGTTCAAAAAAGCTTGGACAACAATAAAAAATAAATAAAAAAGCAGAAAGCGGACATAGAAAACAAAAATGTGATATTTGATTTTCTTACCTTATGAGCTGTATGTGTTTATTTGTTTATTTATTTATATATTCATAATAAGTCCTACCCACCCAGTAAGAGCCGAGAGTGAGTAGCATGTCTTCAGCTGAGCAACTGCACTTTGCCTTCTTCATGCCTTTTATTGCGTCACCTGTTTAAGACATTGTTTGAACATTTCACAGCATGTCTAATTTTAAATGATAAAATTTATATAACAGGACGCATTTTAGAACGAGTATATTTTATCAAAGCAATCCGAAAACAGTTGACATCCCATTATGTATAACTTTTAATACATTTACATACACGGATCAGGCGTAACATGATGACCACCTCCTTGTTTCTACACTCATTGTCCATTTTATCAGCTCCACTTACTGTATAGCTGCACTCTGTAGTTCTACAGTTACAGACTGTAGTCCATCTGTTTCTCTGATACTCTGTTACCCTGTTCTTCAGTGGTCAGGACCCCCATGGACCCCCATGGACATCACAGAGCAGGAACTATTTGGGTGGTGGATCATTCTCAGCACTGCAGTAACACTGACATGGTGATGGTGTGTTAGTGTGTGTTGCGCTGGTCTGAGTGGATCAGACACAGCAGTGCTGCTGGAGTTTTTAAACACCTCAGTGTAGCTGCTGGTCTGAGAAAAGTCCACCAACCAAAAATATCCAGCCAACAGCGTCCTGTGACCACTGATGAAGGACTAGAGGATGACCAACACAAGCTGTGCAGCAGCAGATGAGCTGTCGTCTCTGACTTTACATCTACAAGGTAGGAGTGTCTAATAAATTGGACAGTGACCGGACACAGTGTTTATAAACTGTATGATCCACCTGTACCAACACACAATAACACACCACCACCACATCAGTGTCACTGCAGTGCTGAGAAAGATCCACCACCAAAACAGTACCTGCTCTGTGAGGGTCCATTGGTGGTCCTGACCACTGAAGAACAGGGTAACAGAGTATCAGAGAAACAGATGGACTACAGTCTGTAACTGTAGAACTACAAAGTGCAGCTATACAGTAAGTGGAGCTGATAAGATGGACACTGAGCGCAGAAACAAGGAGGTGGTCATGATGTTATGCCTGATCCGTGTATATGAGCTCCAGTTTTGGACATATTGTCCATGTTTCTTTTCTTTTGACTCTGCCCTTCCTTGTGCAAGTAGACATATCTAATCTCCTCAGAAATGTCTTCTAAATAACGTGTGCTTATTAGCCATATGAACCTTTATTGAAGAAATGACAAATAAGTGACAAATCATTTCAAAAGTCATCCAGGTAACATATAACTGATTATAATCAATCCTAATATTTCAAAACCACTGCCTCATCGCGCGTTATTCTGCCTGCCCCTGAGAGGGCATTATTAGCATTATTTGGCCGTTATGTTGTTCTACCAACAAGTTTAAAAGCAAATGTGAGTGAATTTCACCGCACTGCCATTCAGGCCCTCACACGTAAAAGCCCCCAGGCCAAACCTGTTATACCATGACAAGATATAATGATGTGAGTCAGAACACTGCTGCGATGTGATGGTTGCATTTCTGTGCGGTTTCATCTCATTGATTACGAAGGAAGCGCTGTTGACCCAACAAACATGAAACCCGCACAGTAAATCTCAGTGCTTTATGGGGGGGTTTAAAGCGGCACAGATTTGTGGTGTAATCCTTATTTTCAAACAACTGCAGTGCGCTTCCAGTGTCTACTGCGTGTTTACATAACACAACTGCTATGTACTCAGCTTGCAAGACACACACACACACACACACTCAAACACACACACTTGGCCTCTCTCTCACTCTCATGATGAACAACATTACAAACCGGAGCACTCTCTTTGTTTAACTTTTCCGTGTGACATGAAAGACCGAAATAGATCACTGTCAGCACTAATTCCTGCGCTGATCCTGAGATTTTGTACATTTATTAGCAGGTAAAGTGTGTAAGGCTCAGTATAGACTGGTATAATACGCTGTCATGGTAAAAAATAAAAATAGAAATCTCAACACAAAACCTGAATCTGTGTCTACATCATTGTGCATTGTGTATAAATGAGATGAGATTACAACAGGCTAAAAAAAAAGTCATTGACTTTGTACCTTATAATATGATGTCACATAAAGGGACCTTATACACTCACCGGCCACTCACTCACCTTTCAATTGCTTGTTAACACAAATAACTAATCAGCCAATCACACGGCCGCAACTCAACGCATTTAGGCATGTAGAGGTGGTCAAGACAACTGGCTGAAGTGCAGACCGAGCATCAGAACAGGGAAGAAAGGGGATTTAAGGGGCTTTGAACGTGGCGTGGTTGTTGGTGCCAGACGGGCTGGTCTGAGTATTTCAGAAACTGCTGATCTACCGGGATTTTCACACACAACCATCTCTAGGATTTACAGAGAACGGTCCGAAAAAGAGGAAATATCCAGTGAGCGGTCAGTTGTGTGGACGAAAACGCCTTGTTGATGTGAGAGGTCAGAGGAGAACGGGCAGACTGGTTCCAGATGATAGAAAGACAACAGGAACTCAAATAACCAACTAAAACCTCTGAGGAACGTTTCCAACACCTTGTTGAAAGTGTGTCATGAAGAATTAAAGCAGTTCTGAAGGCGAAAAGGGTCCAACCTTTTACTAGTACCTAATAAAGTGGCCAGTGAGTGTATATTCTTCCACTTGACATCCACTTACAGCACTTGTGTGGCTCTATGTATCAACACACACACACACACACACACACCTTCTAAGCCACTTCTCCTTCTGGGTCACGGAGGGTGCTGGAGCCTATCCTAGCTGTCACTGGGCAAAAGGTAGTATACACCCTGGACAGGTCGTGAGCTCATGGCAGGGCAGACAGACACACACATTCACTCACACCCAGGGGCAACTTAGCATGTCCAATTGGCCTGACTGCATGTCTTTGGACTGTGGGAGGAAACCGGAGAACCCGGAGGAAACCCACGCAGACAAGGGGAGAACATGCAAACTCCACACAGAGAGGACCCCGGTCACCCAGCTGGGGAATCGAACCCAGGCCCTCCTCGCTGTGAGGCGACAGCGCCACCCACCACAACACCGTGCTGCCATCAAAAACAGTCATGCTTATTTATTTTATTATATTATTTGCAAAAGAAGGTACAACAAAAACTGCAAAAAGAGAGAATGTAAAAAATGGCTTGTATAAGATACTTTTCTCAAAGAAAAATGTATTAAATTGAATGAAATGAAAACAATCAGACAAAAAAGTGACAACAAAGACAAACACATACTTTGAGATAATTTGAGTCTATTTTCCAACAGAAGGCGGCGTGGAGGTGCAGCATGTAGTGCTGTCACCTCACAGCAAGATCCAAAACACCTAGTTCTTAAATTCAGGTGTGTTTAAAGGCCTTGAATTGCTGTTAGATTTGTGTGGCAGGATGGCAGGATGGCAGGGTGGCAGGGTGGTAGCTCGAGCCAGGATTGAGCACCCCTGCTTTGAAAGGTCACTCATAGAAAGCAATTACATGAGTGCTGTCACCTCACAGCAAGAAGGGTCTGGGTTCGATTCCCCAGCCAGGAAACCTGGGGGCAAATGCTTTCTGTGTGGAGTTTACATGTTTTCTCTGTGTCTGTGCGGGTTTCCTCCCACAGCCCAATAACGGTCAGGCCGATAGGACACGCTAAATTGCCCCTAGGTGTAAATATGTGTGTGTGGTTGCAAACCTCTGTGTTTCTGCCCTGTGATGGACTGGCAGCCTGTCCAGGCTGTTTTCTGTCTTCTACCCAATGAGTGCTGAGACCCAGAGATCCCACGTGACCCAGAAGGATAAACAGCTTAGATTATATACGTATTTTCCAACAGGCTGTTTTATTTTACTGTGTCTTTAATATATCGCTGCTGTCGGGACAAAACCTTGTATCTCCAAAACAACAACTTCCCAGGAGAAGGAAAAAACTTCTTTTTCTTTTAACATGAGTCAATGGAACCAGACTTTTTTCCAAGTCCTTTTGGGTCATTTCTTTTAGTCCATTCATTATGAAATTTACATACAATGTAAAGGGTGTCAGGCATTTTCAAATTATGTCAAAAAGTGAAAAATACAAAGACAAAAATGGAGATACGAGGTTTTGTCCTGACAACAGTGATATATACAGTACTGTGGGAAAGTTTTAGGCATCTAAGCAAATTTTGAAACAGTTGACCTCAGCAGTGAGTTTATCACAATATACATTAGAATAAAGTCGTATTCATAATTCAAATAAACATAAAAACAATAAACAGTAACAAGAATTTCTTGGGTCCAAATGGGTAAACAAACACACCAACATCCAGAAAATCACAGTTTATTACACACACACACACACACACACATATATATATAAAATGAAATCATTATTAATTAATATTCTATAAATTTTGTTTATTCAAATATTAACACTTTCTCAGCAAATAAACACAAACTACACAAATAAATAGATTTTGAAAATGTGTCTTGGGTGTCTCAGACTTTCGCACAGTACTGTATGTAAATGAGCTCTGTTCTTACCAGCTGTGTCTGTGCATGGAGCAATATTTCAAGTGATAGTTCAACAAAAAAATCATATTTACTCTTTTTTGCCTCATAAAATCTAACAAAACAGGATGAAATTGTGTTGCATAGCTGCTGTTTAGAGGTAACAGTATGTAATGCAGAGCAGAAACAACACAAGCAAGTCTATTAGAGGTTACTTGGTTAGATTTAAGCATGAGGTTTGATGCTAACCTGATGGGTGGACAGTGGTCCCGAAAAGTGTTTGGGCACTTTGATCATTTAACTCTTGCTAAACTTTAATAAAGTTCTGTATGTTACATCAGAAAATGTTTAACCAGATGAATATTGGTCACAACATCAGATGGATTTTTTGTGTGGAGAAGAACTCCTGCTGGACTGCACCGAGGCTACTGTCCAGCACAGAGTGTCCAAGTCTGGGGTTGTTTTTCTTACAGTCTCCTTTTCTCAGTGAGGCTCCTTGACAGCTACACATCCTTTCAGACCCATAACACTGAGTGGTCTTCTCACAGTGGAAGGATGGACAGAAACACCTGTGGATGTTTTCAGATCTGAAGCAGCTTGATTTTCTTCTCTCTCTCAAAGATCAAAGCTTTAAATGGAATTTTAATGGAGTAATAAGTGCAATGTGGAAGGAAGAAATCCCTCCTCTTTCTGTTTCCTTTCTGTGATGAAGTTTCCAGAATCCCATCCACCACCTTATCTCCTCCTGAGTGCTCTCAGTCCTACCAGAGTTAAAAAGCTGGGTCCAGGCTTCTAGCAACAAGCAGAAGCTGCCCCAAACTTCTCACAGTTCACTTCCCTCATTCTTCCCTCAAACTGTGGCCATGGTCCGAACTTTCAAAGTGCTGTTTATCTGATGGGGACCATGTTGGTGGTCTACTGGGTCTTCCAGGTGGTTGTTAGGAGTGTTTCCTCCATAGCTTTTAATCATTTTCCTTTGACTTTCTTCTGCGTTATGCAAGTGTGTGAACACACCTACACACACACACACACACACACACACACACACACACACACACACACACATCTCCCGAGCCACTTATCCTTCTGGGTCATGGGGGAGCTGGAGCCTATCCCAGCAGTCATTGGGTGGAAGGTAGGGTACACCCTGGGCAGGTCACCAGACCATCGCAGGGCAGACAGACAGACAGATATACAGTATCTCACAGAAGTGAGTGCACCCCTCACATTTCTGCAAATATTTTATTCTATCTTTTGATGGGACGAGACTATAGAAATGAAACTTGGATATACGTTAAAGTGGTCAGTGTGCAGCTTGTAGATTTACTGTCCTCTGAAAAGAATTCAACACACAGACATTAATGTCTAAATAGCTGGCAGCACAAGTGAGTCCACCTCACAGTGAACATGTCCAAATTATGCCCAATTGTGTCGTTGTCCCTCCCAGGTGTCATGGGACTCGTTAGAGTTACAAGGTTCCAGGTGTGAATGGGGAGCAGGGCTGTTAAATTTGGTGTTTTTGGTACAATTTGCTCATACTGGCCACTGGATATTCAACATGGCACCTCATGGCAAAGAACTCTCTGAAGATGTGAGACCTAGAATTGTTGCTCTCCACAAAGATGCCTAGGCTATAAGAAGACTGCCAACACCCTGAAACTGAGCTATAGTATAGCGGTATAAGTATAAGGTCATACAGCGGTTTTCCAGGACAGATTCCACTCCGAACAGGCCTTGCCAGGGTCAATTAAAGAAGTTGTGGTCTGACAAGACCAAGATAAACTTGTTTGGCTCAGATGGTGTCCAGCATGTGTGGTGGCGCCCTGGTGAGGAGTACCAAGACAACTGTCTCTTGCCTACGGTCAAGCATGGTGGTGGTAGCATCAAGGTCTGGAGCTGCATGAGTGCTGCTGGGACTGGGGAGCTGCAGTTGATTGAGGGAAATATGAATTCCAACATGTACTGTGATGTTCTGAAGCAGAACGTGATCCCCTCCCGTCAGAAACTGCACCGCATGGCAGTTTTCCAACTTGATAACGACCCCAAACATACCTGCAAGATGACAACTGCCTTGCTGAAGGTAAAGGTGATGGACTGGTCAAGTACGTCTCCATACCTAAACCCAACTGAGCACCTGTGGGGGATTCTCAAGCGGAAGGAGGAGGAGCACAAGGTGTCTTACATCCACCAGCTCCATGATGTCATCATGGAGGAGTGGAAGAGGATTCCAGTAGCAACCTGTGCAGCTCTGGTGAATTCCATGCCCAAGAGGGTTCAGGCAGTGCAAGATAATAATGGTGGTCACACAAAATACTTTGAGCACAATTTGGACATGTTCACTGTGAGGTGGACTCACTTGTGCTGCCAGCTATTTAGACATTAATGTCTGTGTGTTGTTCTTTTCAGAGGACAGTAAATCTGCACTGCTCTACAAGCTGCACACTGACCACTTTAAGTTATATCCAAGTTTCATTTCTATAGTCTCGTCCCATCAAAAGATAGAATAAAATATCTGCAGAAGTGTGAGGGGTGCACTCATGTTTGTGAGATACTGTATGCATTCATACCTACGGATAATCTAGTATGTTCAGTTGGCCTGACTGCATGTCTTAGGACTGTAGGAGGAAACTGACGCAGACACAGAAAGGACCCCGGTCTCTTGGCTGGGGAATCAAACCCAGGCCCTCCTTGCTGTGAGGTGACTGCACTGCGCCACCATGCCACCCCGTGAACATACATCTAATTTTAATAACGCAGCCAAGTAGCTGCAGTAGTGTGTTCCTCAGAAACATCTCCTGAACAATAAAGAGCATCCACTTAATGGCTGGTTTGGCTCAGAGTGGTCTCTGGGGCAGCTGGAATACAGTATAGGTTTGATACTGTGCCAAACTTTTAAAAAGGGTTACAGTGCCGTTCTGTGTCGTTTCTTGTCTTTCGTTCCTCGCAGCTCCCTCTTTTGTTCAGTAATGAATCTGTCAGGTCATAATGACTGCCTTCTGTCATCACACAAGGCCGTTAGCGACTAATATTTCCCCAAAATTTCAGGGCAAAAAGAGTGGTACCCTTTTAACGGTGGTAACTGTGAGGCAGGAAGGTGCTTTTGTTTTCCAGTAAGTTTGTTCAGAGGTCTGGAGCAATATTATCTCGCTCCGGTGCCTTTTTCTGCTGTTCTGTCTGGAGCCACTACTGGCATTTCCTCATCAGGGCCGACAGCAGGGCAGAAGTGGCGCTGCGTTAGCCGCGAGATTCTCATAGCGTGCTAACGGCCTATACCCAAGTTCCTCTTCGTAATGTGCGTGTGTGACTAAGATCAATAAACATTCCCCCCTGCGTCTGTTTCTAAAGAGGAGGTTATGCAAGAGTTGGGTTACGTGCCTTTGTGCCCTTCCATGTTTTCTCTTCTACATCTCTCTCTCTCTATCTCTCTCTCTACCTCAACACCCCCACCCCCCGCTCTCATTCTGGGTCTCTCACTCTTCCAATCTCTCTCTCTCGCTCACTCTTCAGGAACCCCCCCCCCCTCCCCCCACAGGAAGTGGAATGTGTCCCAGCGAGCCGGAGAGTGCAGGCCATATCGATTGTGGAAGCAGTGTTAACCTTTGGCCTTCTTATTCTAATCTGTAGCCAGTGGGTAGCCGGCCGAGCTGGACGGCCCACTCTGCGCCGGCCCGAGGTGCTGAGTGCCAAGGGCTCGGCCCAGCCTTTCACACGCAACAGAAAACGGCCCCACCACGAATATATTTAGAAGGTGATGGGTCTTTAGCGCTTCTCTGAAATGAACCCCTCAAAGGGGAATTCCACCAACATTTCTGGACAGTTCAATTGTTTGAGTATAAAGAAAGTTATCCAGAGTGGGTTGAGCTGAAATGGCTCACTGTAGAAAAACTTGGCAACACGGGATACAGTGCTAGTGATAAGAACCAGGGGTCATAATGTCTGCAATGCAAATCTAGCCGTCCAAAATGACCAGTGAACACTCTGCATGTTCACAAAAATGACGTTTTAAGGCAAAACCTCTCAGAATCGTCATGAAAACAATGTCTCCAGTCTCTAACAACACACACTGACCTGTTTTGTGCGCTAACTGTCTGCGAGGAACTTTTAAGAAGGATGTAAAGGCATCAGACGCCTGGACCACTCTGAATGTCTTTGTTTACATCTTAAGAAATTCGCTATGAAGAAATTTTGAAAATATTGGTGGAATTAAGCATTAAGACTGAGTGTTGAATAATTACAATGAACTAAGGGCTCAGCCTGAATCCAAGAGAACAGAACATCAAATAACAAAACACCACCTTAAGCTAATTGTTTATTATAATAACCAATAGAATTAATCACCATCAGAATTGTTGCACTTTCCCACTCCAGATGAACAATTTTTGAAAAGAAAAGGAGATAACTAAAATTCCATTTGTTTTCAAGATCTCTAGAATTAAAAAATGCTAATTGTAGCTGGCGCTATTTAAATTTATGATCAGAAATGACCCAAATCCATAAAGATAGCAGATTTCTATTGGTATTTACATGTCAAACAGTGGCATATCTGAGTACCCCAGGGTCTCCTGAAAATAAGATAAGATAAGATAAAGATAAAGTGCAGATTTGAGGAATAAAAAGTATCAAAAATCTTAAATATAAAGAAAAAGGACTATAAAACTATATATTCTAAAACAGTCAATAGACAATAGACAGGAGAGGTAGCAGTTGTAGTTGCACATTCCTTGGACAGCTTATAGCGCTATATAATATTGCACATCTAAGAATTATTGCAGAGAAAGAGTACAGACTGCACTCTCGAGAACAAATGAATAATAAATAGAAGAGAGGTGGATAATAGAGGTGGAGTGGAACACTGGAACAGTGTAAATAACAACATACGGCATGTGTGAATGTCACATGTAAATACTTTATAATTCCCATTGTAATTGTAATTGACCCTTCTTCTTCTTCTTCTTCTTCTTCTTCTTCTTCTTTCATTCTGCTCCCTTTAGGGGTCGCCACAGCGGATCATCTGGCTCCGTCTTGCCCTATCCACTGCCTCCTCTACTTTCACACCAACCATCTCCATGTCCACCTTCACTACATCCTTAAACCTTCTCTGAGGTCTACCTCTTCTCCTTCTACCCGGCAGCTCCATCTCCAAAATTCTTTGCCCAATATATCCACTATTGCTCCTCAACACGTGTCCAAACCATCTCAACCTGGCCTCTCTGGCTTTATCTCCAAACTGCTCCACCTTCACCGTCCCTCTGATCTGCTCATTTCTAATCTTTGTAATTGTAATTAACCCAAAGTACCAAAAACATTCCCCTAAATTTTCAGGTTCTAACAGTTAATCGAGAAATCCCATAGGGGCACCAGCGCAAATTAGCATTATTGTAGAGGTCTGATCAGTTGGGGATCAATAGCAGATGAATAGCCATCTTTTACAATGTCAATATTGCAGTGGTCAATGTTACAACTGATGCCGTGCAGTGAAAAAGAGTGTATGTGACATTTTTTGTAAAAGTAATATGATAATAAGGATTGTCACTAAAGTGTAAATAAAGCATAGTTTGGCTTTTAACAGTTCAAGTAATTAACAGCGAATGTTTGAAGCTTCGCCACGTGAGGTGGGCTGTAGCTGGGGGCATGGTAAGTAGTTCAGTTTTTTTATTAAAGAGTCTAGTTTTTAGAAAAGAGAAGATGTTAGTAGACCAGAAGGTGTTTATTGGGCTGTTTTAGGTTCTTTCATACAGGGACTTTTATGCTGAAGAGTCTGAATACAGGTGGAGTGGTGGGTTTTCTGGATTCGGGCAGAAGGCTGTGTTTTTAGCTGTTAGCGCTGGAGTCGCTGTTTCTCCTCGCCATGTTTGATGCTGTTTTCAGCAAATTAAAAATAAAGCTAAGTTATGAACAATAACCTTGAGTTTCTCCCAAGAACCCAGAATCCTACAATATGTTGCAATTTGTCTTTATTCACAACCAATGTAAAGACAAAAAGACATAACTATATTATGCATTATGAATAGATAACGTTATAAGTACTGTTCATAACACATTATGAGAGCTCATAAGCTGTCCGCTCTAAGTAAAGTGAAGCGTACTGGACTAAAGTCTCCTCCAGTTTTAAGAGTGAAGTTTTTACTGAAGAATTTACTGAAACACTAAAACATGCAGAATAAAGCTCATTACAGGCTTCAGACATCAGAGTTTAAACTAGAGCTGCCCTCAGAGTTTCACCCAATGTGGGAAAGTCAATGCACACCACTGTGAATGTGCACCACCGTTAGCCTGGCACTCACTTAACACTGCATATCCAATAGAACGCCAGCAGAAATCAGCATCACTGTAGTGTTACAGAGTGAAGGGTTCTAGTGCTTATCATTAGAACCAGTGAGGGAACAAATTACAATGACAGCACTCGACTCTCTCACCTCTCCCTCTCCAGGCCTTCACTCCACAGTGACTTCACGCTCAGTGTGATGTCAGAGGGGGTTCAGGGGAGGGGCCCATGGGTACTTGGTTTGCTGTGATGTAATGTAACATTTAAAGTGAGGTGCTGGCTCAGAAAAGCTCAGTGTAGCAGTGATTCTAGGCTGGACAGCTTGTGTGGAGCATCTGAATATTGAGGGCTGAAGCCCAGAAGATGCAGCTCTAACAGCACCAGTGCTGAGAAATAAAATCTCAGGGTGTAAATAAACTTTGTATTTATCTTTATTTTACACTCTCCAAGCTGAGACTGACTTCTTTGGCACTGACAGTATAACACTACTTATAATGCATCATATTAACAATTCCTAATGTATAATAAACATGGCTATGAAGTGTAATTTATTTATATCAATTTTATAACCATGCTCATAATGCTTATGGATGCATTGTAACATGTTATAAATGTGTTTATAGATGCTTACAAATATGACATTCATAGAAAGCGTTAGCAAACTGGTTATGGAAATCCCAAAATGAATAGGCAAATATCAATCCATGAACAAATACCTGAATAATCGAATTTCCTGGCCCAGCCCTACAAAAGAAATCAGTGAACAAAATAGCAGTAAACAAAATACCTTATATCTCCACATCTGACATTTTTTGTTTTCTTCCATATCTTCCAAATACCAGCTGCCACGTCCAAACTTCATGACAGTGGAAAGGAAACAATGGTAAAATTGTATGAAATCTTGCTGAAAGATAAGAATGTTTCTTTCTCCTGTAAAGTTCCTTTGTTGGATATATAAGTGCCGTATATGAAATGATATATTGTGGCTCTGCACAGTAACGAGACTGAGAAGTTGTTCTTGCAGTTTAAGGCGTTAACTGTGGCGTTAGAATTGTGTGGGTTTTTTTTCCCCCAAAATATTTTGACATTTTTATTAGCAGGGCCGATTCCCAGCACAGACCGTTCATAAAAGTGTCATCTCCTCCTTCTCCTTTCTTCAAATGCCAAAAGATTCCTTAAACTCTCCCCCGCTTTCAAAAGTTGGAAGTTTACACAAGCACAGGCTTTGGTGCCCCTTTGCCATATTAATCCACATTTCCTTCCTCTCGGTGATTGCGGTGTGTCGGAGCGGCTGACTGACGGAGTTTTCCGCCTGTCACTCTCACCTGCGTTGCGTGTCTTTCTCGTGTGTGAGAACATTTCCCCTTTAGCCTGATGGGCCGTCACTGTCAGCCTCCTGAGGCTCCTGCGCGGCTCGTTTTGGGTTTACTGTGCGTGTCTGTGACCGTACAGCATGCGTGTAAACTCAGCTCGCTGCTATCTTAAGCTTAATCTCTGTGTGAAATCCTCAGCCATGCACTGCAGTGCTTTTGTAAACTTTGGCGTTATGCAAACAACACAGAGCCAATGAAGTCATAGCATATGCTCACTTCTGTCAGCACCTTTGCACTGTTTGATTAAAGTATAGAATAGTCTGGAGAATAAGAGAGTTTACACAATTCTCCTCTTATCTGGAACGTAACTAATTAGCCAAGAAAAATGTTGTGTCTGAAGTTTAGTTATTTTCTTTTGCCCCAGAGCCACGATGCTAATTTAGCTTCTAAAAATTGCAATGGCACGTCCTGTAACTAAGCAGCAAGAGCCGAAAGTTTGTCCATACTTTTGTCAATTTTCATAGATAACATTCTTTCACACAACAGCAGATAAGTCTATTTTTAAGTCACTTAACTAGGATCTAATTGCTAATTACTAACTGGGATGGGCCTTTACTTTAGCAACAGTAGCCGTGTAGCTCCAATGCAGAAACGAAGTAAAGCACTTCCAACACCAAGGCCCACAAGGTTCTGTCCACCATCCAAACAAGTTCCTGAAAAAAGCTTCTAACGTTCTTCTTCTAAACTACCAGTGAGCGTAAACAGTGGAGTTTCCCCCGAAACCGTTCCGAGTTTTCACTTTAGGAAAGCAGGAAATATTTGAAAGCTATGCTTTCCCCCCAGGCCTTTCCAGGTGAGACACGGTAACTTTGTGTGAGTTCCAAAAAACACCTGACGCAAGAAAAAAAATACACTTTATGATGCTTGGGGAAAAAAAAACAGATGCAAGGCATGTTTGTTTAATCAGTGATTGTCAGTCACTTACGAAGGGTTTCATAATTAGCTTTAACGATTGAGCCTTTGGTCAGAAACACCACAAAGGAAGTGTGAAATGAATGTGACTGCATTAGAGGAGAGCTAGCAGTGGTGTGACCAAGTAATGGTGTGAACAGACACTCTTGTCCAGAGCGAATTACGAGAAGTGCTTTGTCTATCTAGAGAAAGTGTCTTGGCTAGTTACCAGTAGGTTAGAGAGAAAGCCGGTCCTGAGCTCAGATACTGCTAGAAACAAAACGTCACTGTTGATACCCAGAGAAAAAGGAACAGCGACCAGTGCAGTACATGAGAATCAGTACCTCATTCAGTGCTGATTTAAGTGCTGTATAAAGAGACGGTCTTCAGTCTCCGTTTGAAGGCCGTGAGAGACTCTGCTGTACGGACAGCCAGTAGAAGTTTGTTCCACCTCCTGGGAGCCAGTACAGAGAACATTCTTGATGCTTGTCTTCCACGCACCTTGAAGGATGGCGGGGCAAGCCAAGCTGTACTCAAGGCTCGAAGGGCTCGTGGTACAGTTTGAGATATCACCATTGCCATCAAGTCGGTAGGGGCTGGTCCATTTTTGGCTTTGTAGGCCAGCATTGATGTGTGCAGCTACAGGAAGCCAGTGAAGGGAGCGCAGCAGTGGGGTGATGTGGCTGAACTTGCAGATTGAAGACGAGCCGTGCTGCTGCATTCTGGATGAGTTGCAGAGGCTTGATGGGCTGCATGGGAAGACCAGCCAAGAGCAACTTGCAGTAGTCAAACCTTGAGATGACCAGAGACTGCAGTAGCACCTGGGTGGCCTCTCGAGTGAGGAAGAATCGTATCCTCCGCATGTTGTACAGGAGAAATCTGCATGAGGAGTTAGGTTCGTGATGTGAGTCGAGAACAATAACTGGTAAACAATAATGATAATCACACCAAGATATATATATATATATTAGTTACCTAAGTTACCTTCGTTGTTGCAATCAGAACGGAGTGCTGCACTGGCTCAGCAGACCTACATAACTCTAGTGTTAACGTTAGTGTAGATAGCTCCAGTTGCCTACGCAACTCGAGAGCGCAGAAAGTCAATTCATTAAAAATAAGTGCATCCCATTGCTGTCTTTTGCCATGAGCCTCAAATGCCAAATCCACATCTTCCTCACAGTAGTGCAACCTCACAATAGTGCGACCCAGAAATGGTGTGACCTTGTAGTAGTATGATCTATCAGTCGTGTGATCTACAACCACAATTCCAATGAAGTTGGGATGTTGTGTAAAAGAGAAATAAAAACAGAATACAATGATTTGCAAATCCTTTTCAACCTTTATTCAATTGAATACACTACAAAGACAAGATATTTAATGTTCAAAGGGATAAACTTTATTGTTTTTTGCAAATATTCACTAATTTTGAATTTGATGCCTGCAACACATTCCAAAGAAGTTGGGACAGGGGCGTGTTTACCACTGTGTTACATCACCTTTCCTTTTAACAACACTCAATATGAAAAAGACGCTGCTTGGATGGCAGCAGATGTTGCTCCAAAACCTGTATCTACCTTTCAGCATTAATGGTGCCTTCACAGATGTGCAAGTTACCCCTGCCATGGGCACTAACACACCCCCACACCATCAGAGATGCTGGCTTTTGAACTTTGCACTGATAACAATCCGGACAGTCCTTTTCCTCTTTGGCCCGGAGGACACGACGTCCATGATTTCCAAAAACAATTTGAAATGTAGACTCGTCAGACCACAGGACACTTTCACTTTTCCACTTTGCGTCAGTCCATCTTAGTTGAGTTTGGGCCCAGAGAAGCCGGCGGCGTTTCTGGGTGTTGTTGATATCTGGCTTTCGCTTTGCATGGTTTTAACTTGCATTTGTTGATGGAGCGACGAACTGTGTTCACTGACAGTGGTTTTCTGAAGTGTTCCTGAGGGATCGAAGGTCACAGGCATTCAGTGTTGGTTTTCTGCTTTGTCGCTTACTTGCAGAGATTTCTCCAGATTCTCTGAATCTTTTTATGATATTATGGACTGTAGATGATGAAATCCATAAATTCCTTGCAATCGCACATTGAGAAACTTTGTTCTTAAACTGTTGGACTATTTGCTCACGCAGTTGATCACAAAGTGGTGAACCTCGCCCCGCCCTTGCTTGTGAACGACTGAGCCTTTCAGTGATGCTCCCTTTATACCCAATCATGACACTCACCTGTTTCCAATTAACCTGTTCACCTGTGGAAAGTTCCAAACAGGTGTTTTTTGAGCATTTCTCAACTTTCCGTCTTTTGTTGCCCCTGTCCCAACTTCTTTGGAACGTGTTGCAGGCATCAAATTCAAAATCAGTGAATATTTGCAAAAAACAATAAAGTTTACTGTTTGAACATTAAATATCTTGTCTTTGTAGTGTGTTCAATTGAATATAGGATGAAAAGGATTTGCAAATCATCGTATTCTGTTTTTATTCATGTTTTACACAACGTCCCAACTTCATTGGAATTGGGGTCGTAGCAATGGCAAGACCTAGTTTCACAGTTTGAGACTTTTAATCTACCCCCTTGTCTAAGGAACATGGGCAGTCAACTACTGTTCGGTTTCCCAATCCCAGTCTTGGACTCACTCTTATTAGTTTCTTGCTTATTCTGTACTGATTTGAACAGGGCTTTAATGTGTCCATACTTAGAATTGCCAGTGATTAGCTTATGCCGTAAACCACGGGTTTATTGCTCATGAGTAATCTTAAGATTTTATTCAGCAACTACAATGAAACAAAAGTTTACTTTTTGTAGCTGTGAGTGTGATAAAGTGAGGATTGGACCCACCTACGGTTCTAGATCTTAATCAATTGGTCAACTAAGACCTGATGGGCCTATGTCCTTGTTCTTCTCTGGACTTTGTGAGCGTGTATGAGGGGTGTTTGGTGTTGGTAGGAGTGGAGTATGTACCTGACACTGTGTATGTGTGCATGCAGTTGCGTTTTTCTCTCGCGTGAGAGTGCAGGCGGCTGGCTGTGACAAGAGAACTCGCGTGCGACTGTTCCTCTCTCTCTCTTTCCGCAATAGCGTGAGAGCCCGGCACAGTTGGGGTTGAACACCAGGTTTTTCCAGTTTTTTTTTTGTTCTCCACTTTGCTTCTTCTTCAGTTTTGTTTTGTTTGAGCGCCCATTTGTACACAAGACTATCAGCGAGAGGCTATTGAGGCTCAGGGGTCCGACTGTCAACAGTGCGACTTATAAAACCACACCGCAACTTATCGCCTGACGTACAGTCTTCAAAAAGATGCTTTTTCAAGACGCTTTTACATGAAGGGGTTCTTCAGACTGATGGAGAGTGTGCTGTAGATGGTTCTAAATAGAACCTTTCTGAAAAGAGATTCATATAACACCAAAAAGGGTTCTTCTGTAGTTACAAGCTTGACATCATAACAAGCAGAACCCTTTTTGGTGCTATATAAAACCCTTTTCAGAAGGCGCTACATAAAGAAAGATTCACTCGAAAGAGGCCCGAATATTCTATTGTAACTCCTGTTAGAATGAAGCAGCCTGAACCAAAAAAAACTCTAAATACCTTTACGTATGTGTAATCAATTGCATTACATGCGATGATGGAAGTGATCTCCATTTTCTGTCAGACACATGAAAGGGTACAGGGGGTCTGCACCCAGAAGTTGCAAACGGAGGTTAAACTTGATGATGGCTGTCTGGCACCTACCTCGTTGCTCCAATGCAGGGGCTTCCCAGCTTATTCAAAGCTTCATGTACTGAGGACCCCATTGCATGTTGTTTCGTTCAGATTTCTTCGTCCTAGCGAGAGTTATTACAGAATTCAGGGCCTCTTTCAAGTGAATCTCCCTGTAGAACCATATACAACAATCTAACGATTGTCAAAGATTGTGAAGCATGCAAATGGTTCTTTGAGTGTTCACGGTTCTAATTAAAACCATTGTCTTTACTAAATGACCTTTGAGGAACCATCTTTTTTAAGAGTGTACCAATGTGAGTGTACCAAACATGCACCATCCTCAAGTTTTCAGCATCCCAGAGCTTGTTTACATCTGGCATTAAGAGGTGTTTAATTTCCAGATATTATCTGGATGTAACAGCCTTAAGCAAAAAAGCGAAACCCCAAAAATACAAATGTGGGCTTTGGACAGGCCACCTTTCACCAGCTAGACAGCACTCAGTAGTCGCTGACTAATTGCATGCAGATATAGAAAACATGTTCCATTTAGACTTATGAAGAATGTGGTCCAGATCTGTCTGACCACTTCCAAATGTGCTCTGAGTGATCTGATCATTATCAAAAGCCCTAAAGCCCTGTGTAAATGCGTCCTTGGTGATACTATTATAAGTGAATGGTGCTCAGTACAGTGAACAGGATGATGATGCTGACACATCCCAGATAATACAATGGAAGGCCTAATCAATTGCATCACCAAAGCAGAGATGAAAGCTGCTGCACAGCTGTTTATCAGTTGTGTTAGGATTCCAAACAATCTAAACATCAGTAACAGCACATACATTTCCACAAATAAGGGACATTTCGTCTGACGATATGTTGTAGCATCCTGCTATGGGCTTGTTCGGCCATGGATGTGTGGGAGGCACGGTCGTGCAAAGCGGCAACACTCATGGCATCATGGGAGCAATAGATTCACAGTAAGACCATTTTATGTAAATTAGTTGTTTTTAGTGTAAAGTGTTATTTGTGTGGTATTATCCTGGGGGTGGGGTTGGTTGGTATGGTATGGTTTGTGTGGCTACCATAGTATAGTGTTGTGGGCCATTGGTCATTTTCTGCAATCACTAAGCAGTGGTTCTCCACTGCTGCTTTGTTCAACAGAAGAACATTCACTAAAGGTGCTATGTTTCCCATATCTTCTATTTTGCTGATGTCACAGTGGTGTCAGAAGTGGGATACATCCCCCCAGTGGTGTGGAGAAGGATGGTGCTTCAAGGAGCTCAAATGTGAATTGGCAGCCTGGTAGGGCAACTTCCTCCAGCTCATTCCCAGGGACCCCAAGCCTCTCCCAGGCCAAATCGGAGATGTAATCCCCTCAGTGGGTCCTAGGACCCCCACCGAGAGGCGTCCAGAAGCATCCGGATCAGATGCCCGAACCACCTCAGTTGGCTTCTCTCTATGCAGAGGAGTAGTGGCTCTCCTCCGAGCTCCTCACCCTAGGTGGTGTAGCCCACCACCCTGCGAAGAGAGCTCATTTCCATCGCTTGTATTCGCGATTTCGTTCTTTTGGTCATTACCCACAGATCATGTCCATAGGTGAGGGTCGGGATGTAGACCAACCGGTAAACGCCTTATGGCTCAGCTCCCTCTTCTGTTCAGTCCACTGTTCAGTACAGTGGACATCCGGACTTCGGAAAATTTCAGTATGAATAGTTATATATTAGAACATTAATAGTTTTATATCTAGAATATTCTACACTGTCCACTTGTGATCAGATCCCTCAAAACAGATGTTAATCCCAAGGGGCTTAAACTGAAGACACTTTTTTGGTTACTACATAATTCCATATGTGTTTTTTAATGGTTTTATTATTCTAAAATATAGAAAATGATAAAAATAAGAAGAACCATCCTAAGTGCGTCCAAACGTGTGACTACTACCGTATCAATGATTTCTAATGTAGGATCTATGTTTAAACTGCCGTTGACCTAGAATTCCTGTTTTTAATGTAAGACAGGCCTTCAAAAGGGGTCCGTAGGTGTGTGCGTGGGAATTTTCTGTTGTGTTTCTGATGTATTTCCCTAATGTCTTATCTTACCGTTCTGGTGTGTTCCTGGAAGTTCCCTCCAAGGTTCATGTTTAAGGTGTTTTCCAGTTTCAGGTTCATATTCACTCTGTATTTGCTGGTAGTTGCAAGTAACAAATAACTGAAGTTCATTTGCTTGGCAGGCATTCAGTGACTTCTTATAACCCCCTTTCCTAAAAATATATTTCTCAGGTTCCTAACATTGTAGGTATCAACTTACTTTTATGGATCTACCCTTATTCCATGCTTGGTTTGGTCTACGTGACCAAATGAACGCCTTGCCTGGCTGCCAGTGGTACTCTGCCCACGGATGGCATTTGTCAGTGTGGGAAATTTTACTCCACTCTCAGTTTTGAGGGATGAACCTTAAACTGTTAGTTCACTGAAATGTCTGAATATTTTCTTTCATCAAGGTCATTAGATTGTCCAGCCAACGTAAAAGCTTTTACTCATCTAAGAGCGTTCATTACTTTGGGTGGCCTAATAGCCTAAACATCTACAGGTGCTGGTCAACGAATTAGAATAATTTGAAATAGTGCAATCATGAAATTCTTTGAATGCATTTTTTGTGCAGAAAGCAAATCAGGTGTTCACCGCACCTGTCCTACTCGTTAGACTAATCACAGAACTCGTTACCTGTAGAAAATTTGCTCAGCTGAGCTTTCCAAAAGGCCCATTTAGGCCATTTAACTGTGACACTGTTGTTTTATTGAATTAGAATAATGGAGAAACCGTTTCATTGAATTAGAATAATTTTTATTATAATTACAATCATCACTTTCTCAGTATTTTGTGGCTGCCCCCTTGGCTTGTATGACTGCCTGAAGTCTCCGCGGCATCGATTTGACCAGCTTGTCGCAAGTTTCCGCACTCACAGCTTCCCAGGCAGTGGCGATGTTCTGCTTCAGTTGGTCCAGCGTAGTAGGCTTTCTGTCGCGAATTTTCCGCTTGACGATGGCCCAAAGGTTTTCAATGACATTGAGGTCAGGCGAGTTGGCCGGCCATGCCAAAACTTCAAGCTGTTTTTTAGTGAACCAATCTTTGGTCGACTTTGCCGCATGAGCCGGTGCAAGATCCTGTTGAAATATGAAGTCTTCTTCGCCGAACTGTTCCTCAACAGTCGGAATCAGGAACGTTTCCAGAATATCTTGATATACGGCAGCATTGACAGTCTTCTTGAGGAAGCAGAGTTTCCCTACACCTCGAGCGGACATGCATCCCCAGACCATAACGCTCTGGGGAAACTTGACGGATCTTTTCACGCACTCGTGGTTGTAGGTTTCGCCACAACGACGCCAGACACGAGGACCTTGGTCACCGAAGGAGATGCAGAAGCGTGATTCGTCACTGAAGACCACTTTCTGCCAGTCTTCAGCAGTCCACTCGCTGTGTTCTTTGGCCCACTTCAGCCGTTTCTCCATTTGTTTCTTGTTCAGCATCGGTTTTACTGCTGGAACGCGAGATTTGAAGCCGAGTTCGCGCAGACGACGGTAAGTGGTTGATCTGGAGACGTCAGCGCCGGTCTGCTTGTTCCACAAGTCGGTGAGCTCGGAAGTGGACTTGAACCGGTTGCTGACTGCGATCTTTCTCAGCTGCTTGTTGTCGCGAGCAGAAGTTTTTCGGACGCCGGAACAGTTGGTGCGCTTGCTGCAGTTTTTCTTGAGAGCTTTGCAGACGGAAGACTGGCTGATGCCGAGCTGCTCAGCAATTTTAGTTTGGGTCAAGCCTTGTTGGCAAAGGGCTTGAATTTGAGACACTATTCCGGTTGAGAGGTCGCGCTGCTTACCCATGATTGATTTTACAACTTAGAAATTCTACTCAACCCTGACTTTATACTGCACAGTGAACACTCTTCACAGAAAACAAAAATTCGAGCATTTATTCTAATTCAATGAAACGGTTTCTCCATTATTCTAATTCAATACAACAACAGTGTCACAGTTAAATGGCCTAAATGGGCCTTTTGGAAAGCTCAGCTGAGCAAATTTTCTACAGGTAACGAGTTCTGTGATTAGTCTAACGAGTAGGACAGGTGCGGTGAACACCTGATTTGCTTTCTGCACAAAAAATGCATTCAAAGAATTTCATGATTGCACTATTTCAAATTATTCTAATTCGTTGACCAGCACCTGTAGAACCAAGCACCAACAAAGTCATTCAGAGTGGTTTGATTTGGAATGCTTGACTGTAGAGAAACTTGCCGATTCTGATTTCTTCACAGTGGCGGTGATAGAAACCAGGGGTAACAATGTCACAAACACAAAAATAGCCATTTAATTTATTATCCAAAACCACCAGTGAACCTACACATGTCTTGAGTTTTTATATGTACTGTTGGTGATGGTAAGAAGTCGTAAATCTGAAATTATTTTGGCTTACAGCTCCACCATGTAGGGATATTAAAAATAAAATGTCTCAGCCACCAGACAGTGTGTTTCTAGCCATTTCATGCAATAACTCTCTGTAAGGGAGCTTTTAGAGGCATGAAACTCTTCAGACATCTGGTTCCCATCACCACCACTGTAAATTCTGACTTGATAAGTTTCTCATTTTCACATTTTAATTATTTCACATCAAACCACTCTGACTTTGACTTTGTTCACGTTTTAGTCATTGGAATCCCCATTTAGGATTAATAGCTAAATATAAAAGCAGTGGTGGACAGTAACTGAGTAAATGTAATTGGTTTCTGTACTTAAGTAGTTTTTTTTTCATGTATCTGTACTGAAGTTTTTCCATTCTGGGCGACTTTTTCCTTTCACTCCACTACATTTCAGAGTCTAATATCCGACTTTTTCCTCCTACATTCTGAGAAATCTGTCGTTCCTTTTGGTTTCTGTGTGTATAAAAATGTAACATGTCAAAACGAAAGAAGCGCAAAGCCAGAGCACCAATCAGGGCCCAGCGGTCACTTTGTTTAGAGTTGGTTTTGACCTGTTGGTCATACCGACCCAGTGCAGCACGCGGTTCAACGTCAGCGCAGCAGCGTAAAACTTTGGGAGAGTCTGTTCAACATAAATGATGAACTAACCTAACTTTGTGTAAATAGAGCTCAATATAGAAATATGTCCACATATGCAGTCGAGACTGACATGTCTTGAAGATTTGGGTACTTCGTCCATCGTTGTATAAAAGCCTAGTGTTCAAAAAAAGGAATGTTTATTCCTTTGTTGTCTCTCTCTCTCTCTCTCTCTCTCTCTCTCTCCCTCTTTCTCTCTCTCTCTCTCTCTCTCTCTCTCTCTGTCCTTTCTGCACAAGCTCTCTTTGTCTCTCGTGCCCTGTCTCGCTTTCTTTTGACCTCACTTGCTCACTTGCTTGCTCTCCCTCTGTCTTCCTAACTCTCCCTTCCTCTCTCTCACTCTTTATCCTCTCCTTCCTTTATCCTCCATCTATTTTGGGCAGCGTGGCATGAGCTAACACAGTCACTCAGCTAAACAGGGCTCTTATGTTGTCCTTTTCCTGCCCGCTCATGCAGAACTGGCCGGGCAGCCAGCACACGTAGCTGTGCGTGTGATGCTATCAGCCGGAGCTTACTGTACCCCTACACACACACACACACACACACACACACACACACACACATACACACACACACACACTCACACACCCTCTTCCACACAGAGCTCCAGACTTCACTGAGAGCATGGACATTGTGTCCAATCCTAAAAATAACCAAAAGACAAACAGAGATATCTCCCCAGCTGTCAGTGAGGGGTCCATGGAGGTCCAGATGAGCTGATAGCAGAGAACAGACGTTGCCGATAGCAACACACACATGGACTCCAACCAGAGCGAAGAGTCGCCCACCGTAGTCAAGATGGCCACCCTGGACTAGCAATGGATGTTTTAACCAGTTCTGCTATTTGCAAAAGTGCATTTTTGAAAACAAATAGGAAAAAAAAATTTGGCCAAAAAGAAAAAGCTAAAAAATTGCTAGGCAGTTCATTGGTTGTTACTCGATGGTTAGCATTCTGTTCTAGCTGCTTGACAGGGGATTGCCAGGCAGATGCTATGGTATTCCAGGTAGTTGCTAACAGGTTTCTATGGTATTTCAGGTAGTTGCTAAGCGATGGATAGGATAATCCAGGTGGTTGGCTGCTGCTATGGTTTTACAGGTAGTTGCTATGATGTTGCTAACCAGTTGCTGTAGTACACTAGGTTGCTAGTGTTGTTACAAGGATTATATGGTTTCTTTGGTGGTCGCTAGGGGTTTGCCATGGGTTGCTATGGCAATCAAGGTGGTTGTCAGGGTGTTGCTACATGGTAGCTATGCTTACTCTGGTGGTTGCAAGGGAATTGATAGGTGATTGCTATAGTACTCTAGGTGGCTGCTAGTGTGTGTGTAGATATGCTGGCCAATGAGGGTCAGTTTGAGAGATGTCCGGTATGACATCATTTGTAGTGATCACATCGGACTGTTTTGAATATTCTGTCACACGTTTCAATGTGAAAAAAATATATTTTAATCAATCACTGTTATATCGTATGCCTGATCTGTTAAAAATCACCAGCACACGGTTCAAGTAAAGACTCCAGGATTGTGAAACCAATAAGAACAGTGCCTGGAGTGGAATGAGTGAGACAAGAAACATTACCTACATAGTACATTAGAGATGCACAGAGGCAGCTGCCCAACTAGGGCCTTGTTATGAAAACCAATGTAAATCACATCTAATTGTTAAAGAAGTGCATCCAATTGTTGCACATAAAGTGATAAAACAAAGGGCACAGCATAGATAAGGTAATATCATTGATTTACAGTGGAAACAGCAATGGACCTAGAATTGAACCCTGAGGTACACCTTTAGTAACTTAAAAAAAAATAACTTTTTGTTTGCTTAGAATGAGCCCTTCATATCTACATAGGGAGGAGGTCCTCTTTTAACAGGGGTTACCATGTTGAGTCATAATACCTCCCAGTATCCCAGAGCAGGCAAATCAACACTTAATTTGAAACGTTTGAATGGTTGTGTTTGAGCTGCAGAAAAAAGTCACTGCACAACTTTATTTATTTATTTATTCTTTTGCATGAAATATGTCCATGTACAGCTTCACTTTGATGTCAACATTTCTCTGTAGCAACTGTTTCCAGGTTTGGACAAGCTCTACAACACAACAGTTCTGCAACAGTTACAATGAATGAATGTGCTTGTGGGTGGAGAATAGATAGCTGATTTTATTTATTTATTTGCCAACAACACACCTTATTTGGATTTCTGATCATGTAAATAAGTACCAAAATGAGTTTAAGCATTGATATATTCCAATAATGACACCATCCCTACCCACAACTCCAAACAAGCCAGTGTTTCCGCACTCAGATCGGGAATAGATCAGTACCCCCCCCCCCCCCATTCTCACCCCACCCACCCCAACACGCACACCCTGGCCCGCATCCACGTAGCCATTGTTTGTTATTTTTCCCCATTCAGCTTACAGTACAGTCTGCCGCCCACTGCACACGTTCTTTAAAAAGATACAGAGTGCTGACAAAGAGCGCTAAGTATAGCTCATGCGCTAACTGTACAGTAGAACTCAACCATAAATTCACCTTTTGCTTTTGTCTCCGTCCACAGCTGTTCAATCCACTCCATGAGCACTGCATTCTGGGTGAGGACAGTAGTATGCATCCAGTGCTACTTCTAATCTGATTTCACTCTTAATAAATACAAATAGCCAAATTAGAGTAATGAAGCAAAATGATGCAAAATGTGAGTTTTTTTTAGTAACGTGAAATCTATTTGGCTGAATATGATTCGAATCTGTAGACTAAGCTGTACCTAAAAACGAAAAATTTTAAAGGTGCAGTGTGTAAGATTTAGGGGGATCTATTAGCAGAAATACAGTGTTGTACATGAATACAACATGTTGTTGTAAGTGTATAATCACCTGTAACTATGAACTGTTGTGTTTTCATTGGCTTAGAAAGAGCCCTTCATATCTATGAGAGAGCAGACCCTCTTTCAACAGTAGCCCAGAACGGTCAAACCAAACACTGGCTCTAGAAAGAGCTGTAGCTATTATATGGGTGAATCTTCATCATCAAAGCAATACAAGCAATAAAGGAACAGGCAAAATCAGGACAGGCGACAGCAGAAAACCTGGTGCTCAATATTGGTTCTACTACGCGCTTGGAGAGGGAAGGGTGAGGGAGGCGCATTCCGTTAGCTGCAATGTGCAACCTCGGTCACTAAATGTCACTAAATCTCATACACTACACCTTTAAAAGTTTCCAGAAGTGGAGATAACTTATAAAACAGATTACTTGCCAAAAAAATGGATGTAGCTGCTGCATTTTGTACGAGTTGTAAGGGATGTATTGTTTTCTTAGTGACTGTGTGAGACAGGTACATTATTTTGTCTAGTATTTCTATTCTTATTCACAGAATAACTGAAATTCTAAATTAGACATCTACAAATATATTTTGATGAATAGTGTTTATTATTTAAATTTGTTCCTTAACAAGCAGCTTGTTGCTATGTCAGTTTACCGAGCTCCACCCACTATACAGCCAGCAGTTCGTTCTCCAACTCCTTGGACTACATTCCCAATCTGTCATCACCACTGAGCAGCTTTTTTGTTTTTCATTGGGTCAGTTTTATGGCTCAGTCTGATTTGGCAACAGACACGTCTGGCAAATGGTGTTGGGTTCATTTCTGGCTGATTCCAGGTTGTTCAGCTGTTCTTCTGTCACAGCTCCCGACTGAAAAGCTGCTCAGTGGTGACGACAGTTTGGGAATTTAGTGTCGTCTCATCTTCAGAGTCGGACCAAATCGGCTGTCGGTCAAACGTGATCTTAAAAATGTCCGTAAGAAGTAAAAACGTTGAAATGGCTTGGGCGTCTCCTACATCTGTCAAAGTCGTTGCTTAGCAACAGCGTCTCAGTGAAGTGATACAGTGTTTGTGAAAAACCTGTGATGCCATGGCGAAACATCAGTGTGGTTAGCATACCTCTCAACCAATCAGCTTGCGTGGCCGGAACTAACTGTTGTATGAATTAGCCTTATAGCTCCAGTGTAAACCTGAAGATATACACTTTTATCATAAGGGGAAATTTTGTAAATGTATTTGTGTTTTGGACAAACTGAATAAGAGGACATGTATCTTTAAAGTCCCTGCGCTGGTAAGCGTGAAAAGGGTTATTCTGGAAAAGAGCAGATAATGTAGGTTTGGCTTTGAAATCAGAATGGTGCTGGTCAAAGCTTTGATCAGCCTGAAAACAGAATTGAGATGTATTTGCCCGCATGTGAGCAGGTGCAGATGTGCAGATGTGCTTCCTGTAAGCAAAAGAGGGCATCTACCACCCACACAGGTACCCAGTCTATAACAGACCATCTCAGCCTTGATCTTTCTCTTTCTCTCTGTAGATGACTGCAGTATGTTTCTTGGGTAACTGTTACACACCAAGTTGATGAGGATGGAGTCGTGGCAACGATCACCAACTTGCAGCTCATTGTCATTTGTCTGAACACTTGCATTCACAGCGTGTGTTGGGAATACAATATTTATCTCCCAGTACTTTTAAAAAGCACTAAAAATGCTGTTTTTAATGACTGCATCTAAATTATCACAAAAACACTGGAAATGTCTGTGTCTAACTTTAATATGGTGATTTTGACATTGAACTTCTCTATGAAATATATTCACTAAAATCCTCCAGTAACACCATCATTACAATGTTAGTTGGTGAAGATTCAAAGCCATTTAAGGTCAAAAAATTTATTTTTTCCTAATAAATTTATCTAATTTACCCAAACCTGTTCCCCCTTGTGAAATAATGGAACATTCCATTTTTTATGACAAACAGGAATTTGCATCACCTATTCCTGATATACACACAACACATTGATTTAGGTGCCAGGATAAAAACCTCAAACCGTCCTCTGACTGACTCAGACTCTAAGGCCACATTTACACAGCAGGTAAAAGTGGCCCGAATCTGATTTTCTCACCAAATCTGATTTTTTCATGTAGCTGTTCACATTGTCTTTTAAATGTGATCTGTATGCGACATCAGTCTGAACAGATCAGCTCCTAAACCGACCCGCATACGCAAAAGATCAGAGCTTCACGAGGCTCGTCCAGAGGGAAACAGTCATGAAGACTAACGAACGCCAGTCGCTCCAGGTTTTGTCTTCGCCAGTCTTATGAAGTTTCTGTGGTTGTCAGCTGGACTCATCACCTAGTATGTGATTGAGTTCACCATAAAAAGGGCCTGATATTCGGCCACGGTCACTTCTTTGGTTCGTGTCCTCTGACGCTTCAGTCTCGGCCGCACTCGGCCATTTCGTTTGAAACCTCTTCAAACACGGAGCGGCTGCGATGAGTTTCTTCAAATTTTTTGGGTACAGAAACATCAGCCTAAATGTTTGATGTTTAAATGTCTCAGCAGCATGAAATTATGACGAATGTCGAGTTGGACTGACGTAAAAGTCACAGGAATTCCAATCTGGCTGTTCTGAGTCGCGTTGCCGCAGATCGGATACGGATCGGATTTCAGTACCACATATGAAAGCGCCTCAAATCGGAACGGAAAATTCAGATTCAATGCGGTTTTTGTGGTTCACACTGACACACAGACACTGTGTCACTTATGAGAAAAAAGATTTTACCTGCTGTGTAAACGTAGCCTAAGTTTAATGCTCATAATCAGACGTTTACAGCTAAACACGGATAAAAACAACTCAAAATGCAGTTAGAAACACTTAAAACTGGGGCTAAATGCTAGCCATGCGGTCGGAGCTGAGTGGGGGAGGGCCGAGAAAACATGAAAATGGCGACAAATAGCCTCGTGCCAATCCACCACACTCAATGTACTTTCCCTCTTTCCCTCAGCATCACACAAACAGGCCCTAAAACACATTTTAACAGATAAATAACAATAAATATGAAAAATATTAGTATAAAAGGATTAATATTTACCTCTGTCTTTGGCTTTACGTTGATCTTTAGTATTAAAAATATCTGATATTAAATATTCAACTTATTTCGTAATCAAAACTAAAGCCTGTCTTGCTGTGTATCAGAGTTTTAGCACTCCGCCGGAATCCAAGAGGACAGAAAATCAATAAAAAAAACTTGGTGGTCTTTTGCTAATTGTTTGTTTTTACTCATGATAACCAGTAGAATTAATCACCATCAAAATTATTGTACTTTCAGCTCACAGACACTCCAGACTGACAATTTCTGAAAATGTGTTAAGTGATACTTTTTTAATCCCACAAACAGGGAAATTCCACCTCTACGTTTAACCCATCCATGAAGTGAAGCACCACATACACACTAGTGAATATACACACACACAGTAGGGGGCAGTGAGCACACTTGCCCGGAGCAGTGGGCAGCCCTATCCACAGCGCCTGGGGAGCAATTGGGGGTTAGGTGTCTTGCTCAAGGACACCTCAGTCATGGACTGTCAGTACTGGGGATTGAACTGGCAACCTTCCAGTCACAGGGCCAGTTCCCTAACCTCCAGCCCACGACTGCCCCCAATTTCACTTGCTTTTAAGGACAAAATGGCAAACTTTTGCAGGTGCTGGGTAAATTTTTGATCAAAAATTTGTCAAATTCATAAATATTTCAAATTTCTGTTAGCATGTACCTGTCAAACAATGGGACATCTGAGTAGCCCAGATTCTCCTGAAAATATCAGTATATGGCATGTGTGACTGTCTCCTGTACATATTTGATAATTGTAATTGTAATTGAACCAAAATACCAAACAATTCCCAAAAATTATACCACCGAATGTTACCTAGATGGGAAATATGATAAGGTATTAACCTTATTACTTCTTTAATAACGTCACAGTTTGATACTTATTACCATATAGAGAATATATAATACTAAAGATAAAAATATAAATTAATAATTAATAATGAATAAAATAGCAAAAACTAATTTTACACTATTAGGATATTTTAGACATATTGCACATGTACTATTGAAGTATTGAATATGATTGGTGTTCGACCCTGTTGCTTGATTTTACCCTGTTATTGTGAAAACAGCTCATATAATATCTGATTTGACAGGGAAAATAGCCATTTCTGAAGTTTAAACACTTTGATCACTACTTTGTCAAAAATCATCAAACAAAAAAGTACATATTTTTGATATTTAAAGAGTTTTGAGACATAAAATGAACTGTAGTGATGGAAAGTGCTGTATCCTATTAGAAATGAAGGTTCTGTGCAGGTACAAGTTTTAATCGAGGTAAAAACAATGTAAATGTTCCCTCAAAGGTACAGCAGTGGTTTTAAGGTCCGATTGTGAACCTTAAATACGTTTTCTAGGTTAAAAGTTCGTATTTGTACCTTTTCCTAACCGAATGTTTTAAAACAGAACAATAAAATGAAAAGCCTGGAGGCGAGACGGGGGGTGTGGAGTTAATACAACTTACAAAACATAATTTCAATGGACTATGGTACAGTTATGTTCTCTGACTAAAGATGTACCCTTGAGGGGACCACCCCAGTGGTAAGAAGGGTCCTGCCCTGTATACATGTTGCAGGCATCCGTTCCAGAATGAGCAGATGTATTTGGTCATTTTACAGAAACGTCCATTTTTGTGTCACTAGTATTTACAGATATTTTATGCTTGAAAAACATGTCAGAGTTACAATTCATTTAGATTTAAGTTATTTTAACAATTGCACTTTGTCTTTTTCTGCAATTTTAACTGCAAAAATCTCTGCAAGACTATGGAATATATGCTTTAAATGACATAAAGAAAACAAATGCCAAATAAATGTTGTAAAATACGTAACGAAAATTGTTGTCCTCAGGAGTCGTGTCACTGGTGTTACTACATAACACAAAATCTCTTATATTGAAATAAAAGTCACACTGATGACATCACTCGACTTCCTTTTACCTGTTTTCTGAGGATCTTTGAAGAAAAGCGCACGGTGAGTCCACTGTGTCTTTTCAGTTATCAGAGACTTTCTCATTTACCTCCTGATTTCATACGAAGCTTTTGGCTGAAGTCACTGGTGTGACCTTCTTTATTCTTAGATCATTATGAAAAAATAGAATTACAAATGAATTGAATTACATATTTTAATGGATCTTCCATGATGGACAACATGTGGTTTGATGCTCTGCAGCAAACATTTTGTAAAATGCATTTTTCATGGAAAATGTCACTGGTGTTGTCTATGTCTTTCTTATTTGTAACACATATGATGACCAGTAGCACCAGTGACTCCTGGGGAGAGATAAAAAAGTGGGTGTTTCTGTAAAACGACAAATTTACAAAAAAAAACAAACAAACAATGAGGCTATAAGGAAAAAGACTGAATATGTTGTCTTTGTACTGTTTAAGAGTTTATTAGATATTGTTAATACAGGTGAAAAGTGAACTTATTTATCACTGCGTTCTGTTCGCGTTTGAATTTTACATGATTTTCCAGCTTATTCGGAAATCTGAAGTGCTGTGTTGTATTTTCAAGGGGATGGGAGGAGAAGTGTGTAATAGGAGAAGAGCAGCTGATCGAAGTTTGAAGAGGAAGTGTGTGTGTGTGTGTGTGTGTGTTTTGTTGTTGTAGTGCTCAGGTGAGTCTCAGTCTCGCTGGCAGCGCTAATCCTCATCCTGTCCTGCTCTGTAATTATCACCTGCACACCAGCCTTTACATAAACAACTACTCTCTCACACACAGGCTCACAAACTCCTATGACCTCATACACACACTTATCTGAGCACAATCACACACACACACACACACACACACACACACTTCCCTTCAAAAGTTTGGGGACATTATGCAATGTTTGCTTTCCAAAGTGACTGTTAGAGCTGCGCTGTGTATAATTTTGTCATTTGTTTAAACAGAAAAGTGAAGCTTTAATGAGTCCAGAAGTAAGAACACTGTAAAAATGTCACTGCGCTGCTTCACCCTGTAAAACCTGAAATGATTCTTCCACACATTGCTTGCAATTACCCATTTCCACCAGAGAGGTCTCCAAATCACCATGATCTTACACAGTGTAGCTTCAAGTAAGAAAAAAAACTGTGTTTTTTAACACAACGGTGTTGTTATCAAAAAGCAGTTGCAAAGGTGCTGATTCTTTGCAGCGCTCAACTTTTTGAGCATGTCGCACTGGTGCTATAAAAGTTGCAAGTGTTGTAGTACAAATTTCAATTTTTTGAACTACATAACTACATAAATATCAATAAATATAAATGTTGTTCATTTTCATAATGATGCATCGTGGAAAAAGAAGGGGGGGGAATCCACACCAGCAGGAATGCATGTGGGTTTGGAGTCACACATTTCAAAACGGGAAATAAACGTATTTTCTAAAGTTCAGTCGGCCTCATTCTTGAGAAAGAGGCTAAGAAAAAATCTGTGCCTGATTCATGATGTGTTCTTAAAGCGCAGAATTGTTCTCGCTTTTGTGCTCTGGATTATGTGTAGATTCTGTTGTTACCTAACAAATCCTAAATAAGAAAATATTGGTCAGAACTTCAGTAAAAACTTCTTAAGAACAGTTGCTGAGTGAGGCCCAGCGTTTTTAATATTCAATTTAGAATTTAATGAATGAACACTACAAAGAATAGATAGATAATTCAATGATTTGGATGGGTGACTGAATACTTTTGAGGATTTTCTTTAATGTGCTAAATCGGAATTCCACCAATTTTTCAGAATTCCTGCAAAACGAAATCATTAAGCAGTAAACAGTCATTCAGAGTGGTTTGGTGTGAAATGCTCTGTTCTAGATGAAGTCAGGATTGCCCACAGTGGTGGTGATTGGAACCACAGAAAGTCACAGATCTACCACTATTTTATTAACATTACATACAACAATCCTCTGTATAGGTTCACTGGTGGTTCTGGATAGTAAATAAAGTGGCTATATTTGTGTTTTAGGCCGTGTGACCCCTGGTTCCCATCACTGTACTCTACAATGCATCCCTTCACGCCAAACCACTCTGAATGACTCTGGATCTTAACCACTGAATTATGCAGGACTTTGGAGAACTCTGTGGAATTCCCCTCTGAATCATGGCAAACCAAAACAACACGTGCCTATTTGAATGAAAAGGTAAATGGCCCCAAACATTTGATTAGCAGTGTAACCACACACTCCCTCACTCTCACACTCACCCACACACCTACACACAACCACTCATTACTCCCACTCACTCACCCACACACATTAGCTTTCGCACAAACGTGCAAACATGCCCACAAACACTTCACGCAGACGGGTCACTCCATCACATCTCACCCAGACTGTCCAGTCACCTCTCGGATTGCCATAGAAAATTGCTCCAGTTAGATTTTGAGTTACTTATTTTTTAACTTTGCCACATAGGCTTTAAATTACATTCTAAATATTGAATTTAACTGCTTAAATATGATAGAACTGGTCTACAAATACAAAATGAAGCATAATACTTTCCTTCAAATCAGCTGCTTTCACATCAATAAATTCTTATAACAGATTAATTTACCATAAGATTTATGTTTTGGTAGATTTCATTTTTCTTTAAAATATATTTTTTAGTCTAGTTAGGCAGAGTGATTTTAGCAGTTGTTTTCCTATATTTCTGTAAAATCTATTACATTTAATATTAAATGCAGGTTACTTCTTTGGCGGGATTCTATATTTGTTCTGGGAAATTTTTGTATTAGTCAGATAAAACAGTTAAATTTAATCACATGTAACATAAAACTAAATCTTACAATATTTATTTATTTATTTGTTTGTTTATTTTTTAGTTCTACCAAATCCATGAATTATTAGTTTCTGCAACTAAGATTTTAAACTATATCTTAAGTTCAAAATGACGTTACCATTAAAAATATTTAATAGGCTTTCTGACCAAATATGTTCTCAAAAAGAAGAAATCCTATTTCCTCAAATCAAAATTTCCTCCAATTTTTTTTTAATGAATAAGAACATTTACAAACAGAATTCTTTCAAAATTACATGTGTTATGCTGCCTTTATAATCTTACAGCCTTCCTGAAAATGACATATTTGGCAAATAAGCACATTATAAAAGAAGAAATGTAAAACTGAAAACAGAAAAATGCTGAATTTCCAAAATAAATTTTCCAAATAATACCCCAAAAATCAGCATCATTTATTGAGAAAAAATATATATTTTAAATATTATTGTTGGTGATGCAGATATTGTGCAGAGCATAATACAAGCAGCACATCTCAAATAAGGAATTTCTGAAATGTTGATATACATGAAATATTGCATGTGAAGTTTAAAATGTACTCCCTCCTATAAATTATGGGCGTTGAATGACAGGAAATATTATTGTGAGTATAATTATCCCCAGTTCAATTCAGTCATTCTGAGACAGTTAAACTCAGGTTAAGCTCAATGAGGCAAACTTTAAAAATGAATAACTAAAAAATTAGTTGGTGCACAGCTTTGAAGTTTCGCAAGGTTGAACAAGTTAAATTGAAAAGTTTGCTGGAAGTTTTTCATAGAAAACCATACATTCCTAGACAGTCCCTGGGTGAGTTTATGTGGAATGATCTTAATATCTGTGATTTATTAAATGACCAGTCAACATGGCCATTAAATATAAATGAGTTAATTTTCAGGATTTTTAATGAATTGACCACCCCAGAGTCCAGCCCTCAACATCACTCAATGTGTTTGGGATTATTTGGATTGTTAAAAGCAGAAAATGCTAAACCAACTTCTAAGACTGAAATTTGTATTGGAAAAAAAGCTGAGAGTGAGACTTCTAAAAAGAACGGAAGCTGAAATAAAGGCACAGAGTGCACAGAATAACTACTTACTAAATAACTGAAATTAGATTTGATTTTGAGGCTTTTGTGTAATTTCCTTTAAAATACACACACACATATATATATATATATATATATATATATAGAAAGCATGCATATATGGCCATTTTGACTGGAAACTAAACAAATGAAGGGCGCTCAGACTTTGACATGATCATATGATGAGCCTGATGACACACAGACACAGCCACTCACTCACTCGCTCACAAGCTCCCACAGACAGACATGCGCTGTAGGCTTTACATAAACAGCCTTTCTTTTAACAGGAAGGCTCCGAAGTGCTGATTCAGAGCAGCGCCGCTGTTAACTCTTAAATGAGCTCTGAGAAAAGAACAATAGGAGTCTGGGGTGGCATGCTGTAAACGTGCACAACGTGCATCTCCTCAGGCTTGTGTAAAAGGGTGACAGGTCACTCTTACAGCGACTCACCCTGTTACTAAGATCCGGTTCTGGAAGTCGGGGTGGGCAATGTGACAATACGTAACCGCTATTGTGATAAAAATGACATCACTATGCTCTTCCGAGTGCATCATGGCTATTATCAGTATCGTGCCGCCTGTTTTCTCGGCCTGTGTACAGTGTGATAATAAAGAAATACCCCCTGGCATGGGGGGGGGAGGGGGGGAGGGGGGGTGCCATGTTGGATGGCTACTCCAGCATTGGCTAACTTCTCACTTGGCATAGAGCCACAGATGCTGACTTTAACAATATGCAAACTATAGCATGTTTGTTGTTCTTCTGGACGTGCTCTTTTTCCAGTTTGGTATTGCACTCTTCCTCACATGAACTGACATCTTACACATCTCCTCTAGGATTTATGGTTTGAGAAATGAGAAACAACTCACTCTCTCCACTGATCTCTTCGGAAATTGGGCAAGTTTTCAAAGTTACAAACATCCCACGGCATATTGTAAAGATTTTCAGGGGTCTATCAGGCATAGTTGCAGTTGCTAGGCTATGAAAGACCAACTGGGTGAACCAGTTTGCTACAGCACCACCCTGAGGCAAACCAGTGCTGCACCTCTAGTTAGGTAAGAATATTGAAGGCAGACGTTTGCTGACTGAGGGTGAAGCAGGAACAACAGTGAGTGAATTTACATGCAATCCACAATCATCCGATCATAATTTTTGCAGTTCTCTGATTATTCAAATGGTCGTGTGAACAGCATACTCCAGTTTCTTAGATCAGCGTAAGGTCTAGAAATCCAATGAAGAATCAGATAAATAGAGCTGGATTTTATCCCAGTAATCAGATGTCTCAGTGTATGTGAAGTCTTACTCTGATTTCTTTCGCATTTGTCAGTCTGCACTCACTAATAAATTGCCATGATCACTATGACGAGCATAGTGTATTATATAGTAATATAGCATATTTGGGCAAGTTTTCAAAGTTACAAAATCAGACCACAGTGCCAGAAATAAACAAGCAGCGTAGCCGCTAAATGGCAGCAAAACACTTTTTGGAACGATGCTGAAAGCATGTTTGACGAAATTAAGGATTTAAACATTCTTCATCTTCTAGATGATGTACAGTACTGTGTGAAAGTCTTAGGCACTCAAGACACATTTTCAAAATCTATTCATTTGTCTATTATGTGTTTATTTGCTGAGAAAAGTGAATATTTGAATAAACAAAATTCATAGAATATTTCGAGGAAGCCCAGTATTGTACAACCCCAATTCCAATGAAGTTGGGACATTGTGTAAAACAGAAATAAAAACAGAATACGATGATTTGCAAATCCTTTTCAATTAAATACACTATAAAGACAAGTCATTTAATGTTCAAACGGATAAACTTTATTGTTTTTGCAAATATTCACTCATTTTGAATTTGATGCCTGCAACACGTTCCAAAGAAGTTGGGACAGGGGCGTGTTTACCACTGTGTTACATCACCTGTCCCTTTAACAACACTCAATAAGCGTTTGGGGGGAACTGAGGACACTAATTGTTGAAGCTTTGTAGATGGAATTCTTTCCCATTCTTGCTTGATGTACAACTTCAGTTGGTCAACAGTCCGGGGGCTCCGTTGTCGTATTTTGTGCTTCATAATGCGCCACACATTTTCAATGGGAGACGGTCTGGACTGCAGGCAGGCCAGTCTAGTACCCGCACTCTTTTACTACGAAGCCACGCCATTGTAACATGTGCAGAATGTGGCTTGGCATTGTCTTGCTGAAATAAGCAGGACGTCCCTGAAAAAGACGTTGTTTGGATGGCAGCACATGTTGCTCCAAAACCTGTATGTACCTTTCAGGTAACTTTAATGAAAAGTGTTTCAATGGAATGAATGAAATGATTTACAAAACCAGGTTTTGTTTTTAAGCAAGCAAGTCAACATTCTTCAAAGTGATTTTATTGTAATAGCATCCTATTGTTCAGTGTGTCAGTCATGCAGGCTTGTTTGATATGAAGAAAGCTGCTGTCTGTTTTAACTCAGCGTGGCTGTCATTGTGGAGAAGTGTGAGCTGTTTTCTTTCACAACTCATTGCTCACTAGCAGCTCAACACATCCTTTTACACGGGGCCCTAGTTAGTCTGATGACGAAGTTACGGGAGGAGAATTTCATTTGATTGTTTTAATCACAAACATTCAACCCGATCTCCATTTTGGAAATTTAGTGTTTAGTGTGCTGATACAAGTGGATCAAACACAGTAGTTTCCTAACACTGTGTCCACTCGCTGCCCACTCTATTAGACACTCCTACTCATTTGT
>NC_051217.1:41782357-41802357 GCF_015220715.1 Pygocentrus nattereri
AGAGAGAGGAGAACATCAAGCTGCTTCAGATCTGAAAACATCCACAGGTGTTTCTGTCCCTCCTTCCACTGTGAGAAGACCACTCAGCGCTGTGGGTCTGAAAGGACGTGTAGCTGATCAAGAAGAAGCTCACTGAGAAAAGGAGACGGACACATCAAACAAAGAAGCTGAACAATGGACTGACCAGCCCAGAGTCCAGACCTCAGCATCACAATGCAAAACCAACATCCAAGACTGAACTTTGGAGGTGTGGGAAAATATCCCTCCAGGCGTCCTTGAAAAACTGAAAGAGAGTCTGGAAGATGTAATACAGACACAGAGTGGACGCAGTAAATACACAATCAATAAATAAAATCGATATTAAATTTAGTTGTTTGTTTAGTTTGTTTGTCTGACACTCACGAATCAAATACGTGAAGGATGGTCTCTGATTTTTGCACAGTAATAATGTAATAATGTATATATACTGTCCACCCCCAGCCTGAGTGAGTATGCGAGGAGGCGGTGCAGTAAAAGTGGAGGCTTGTTTACAAATGCACCTGACGGAATGGTTGAAATGCAATTAGTGCAAAGTACAACTCCCTCTTCCCGTGCCCATCCTCCACTCACCACAGGCTTGCATGACAGCAAGTAGTTCACTGTGGTTAGCTTATCACCTTGCGTGTGTGTGTGTGTGTGTGTGTGTGTGTGTGTGTGTGTGTGTGTGTGTGTGTGTGTGTGTTTGGCTGGTTGAAGTTTCTCAGACGCTTTGTGATATATTGCCTTCCTTTGTGCAACAACGATAAAAGACTGGGGTGGAGATATGGAGAGGAAAGAGATAACACATTTCTAAGCACGACATCTCTCTCTCTCTCTCTCTCTCTCTCTCTCTCTCTGTGTCTGTGTGTGTGTGTGTCTCTCTCTCATTGAACTCACCTCAACCCAAGGAAACCTAAGTTTCCTTATTGTGTAGGGCTAAAATATAACATCACAATATCACTTGACATTTTCACTGATATGCATCATGATGTTTTTTTTAGCTGGAACTGACTACATGCACGAGCAAAACTAGTTCAAATAAGCCATTTTTTTAATGGAACTAAATAAGTGCAACAAAAAATAATGGACTGCCATCCCGTCAGATACTTTAATTTACTTTGTTTGTTTGTTGTTTGTTTGTTGTTTGTGTTGATAGTATTCCCTGATTTTTGTGTTTACAGGCTGTAAATGATAATTGGACTACAATGATATGTATGTGGTTTATTTGGATTATTATTCTTTTTTTATTTTCAAGCTGTTTCCTTTCACTGCCCCCCTTCCTCTTTCCTCCTTTGTGAATCACTGTCTCTTGCTAGCTCTCAATATTTTTTCCATTTCTTCATATATATATAAATGTATGTATGTATGTATATGTATATATATGTATATATGGCGACCTGTACAGGGTCCTGCCTTCCGCCCGATGACCGCTGGGATAGGCTCCAGCACCCCCCACGACCCTGAGGGAGAAGCAGCTTAGAGGGTGGATGGATGTGTGTGTGTATATATATATATATATATATATATATATATATATATATATATATATTGCTCTTTCTCTCTCCATGATCCTGAGTTGTGCTGTACTGTGCTCTGCTTTGATGCTGTGTTCTGCTGTGCTGAAGCTGAGACTGTGTTCTACTGTGCTTGTGCTGTGTTCTGCTGTGCTGAAGCTGTGGCTGTGTTCTGCTGTGCTGAAACTGAGGCTTTTTTCTGTTGTGCTGTTGTTGAGAATGTGCTCTACTGTGCCAAGGCTGTGTTCTGCTGTGCTGATGCTGTGTTATTTGGGATGAAGCTTAGGCTGTGTTCTACTGTGCTGATGCTGTGTTCAGCCGTGCTGATGCTGTAGCTGTGTTCTGCTGTGCTGAAGCCAAGGCTTTTTTCTGTCGGGCAGATGTTGAGACTGTGCTCTACTGTGCCAAAGCTGTGTTCTGCTGTGCTGATGCTGCGTTCTGCTGTGGTGATGCTGTGTTATATGGGGTGAAGCTGAGGCTGTGTTCTAATGTGCTAATGCTACATTCTGCTCTGCTGATGCTGTGGCTGTGTTCTGCTGTGCTGTTGCTATGTTCTACCGTGACGATGCTGTGCTCTGCTGTCATTTTGCTGTGTTCTGCTGTGCTGATGCTCTCTTCTGCTCTGCTCATTCTGTGGCTGTGCTCTGATTTGATGCTGTGTTCTGCTGTGCTGAGGCTGTGTTGTGCTGTGCTGAGGCTGATGGTGTGTTCCTCTGCGCAGATGCTGTGCTCTGCTTTGATACTCTGTTCTGTTGTGCTGATGCTGGTGCTGTGTTTTGCTGCGCTGATGCTGAGGCTGTGCTCTGCTGGGCTGATGCTGCAGCTTTTTCTACTGCGATGATGCTGAGGCTGTGCTCTCCCGTGCTCATGCTACTATTTAAGTAATGACATTTGTGTAAATAATTACACAGTTCATTACAACCACAGCTTCAGGTCTGCTCACATTCAAATCATAACACAGTGTGTCCTCTTCTACCTGCGACCAAAACGTGGACTAAGTTTAGAATCTGCACTTTCAAAAGAATTTCTTCTTGCTTCAATAAGCTACAAGGGAGAAGTACAACATTACAATGTGTAACTGTGAGTGCAGATTCAGGCCTGTTTGCGCTGAAGGAAAGTAAAACTGCAGCTGTGAAAAAGAAACACTGTTCATTCTTAAGCTGCTTCAAAATTCAGATGTTATTGAGAGTCACGTAACACGGATCGTTGTTCTGTTGACTTACTTCTTGAAATTTAAAACAGCCAAACTTTAAAAAAAAAAAAAAGTCAGAGAATGTGGCAAAACAACGTGGGCATACTTTATAAAATGTTATCACAATGTTTCAATGCATTTTTTCCACCCATATGTATCAGGTTATCCTGAAACGGCCCCGGTGTGACTTACAGGAAACGTTTTTCATGATCTGTAACTCAACAAGAAAGTAGCACTTTCAGTTTGATTATTGCTGGATGTTACATCTATGTAAAGCATGTCTGGAAGAGGGTGTATGTGTGTGTCTGTCTGCTATCATTCACCCACATCTCTCTCGCCCCTGTTCTCCGAGATAGCCATCTGCTCTGTGTTACTCAACCTCAGCAGGAAGCCTGCGATGTTAAGTAATCTGGTCCAGGTCGGGCTGCTGGGTCTTAGATGCTACACTGCAGTCTAACTGATCCTTCCTGGGAATTAGATGACTCAGTGATGTCAGCAGGAGGCATAACGGTGAGACTAGTCCATTGATCAACCAGATCAATCGACTAATCGATCGTAATAGTAGAAATAAGAGATAGCTGCCAGCACTGATTTATTTTTATTTATTGATTGTTTTGTTGGCATCGTTTAAAGGGAAATGTCCCCGATTTTTCAAAATGTAGGTGAAATTAAGAGGCTGAAGTGTCATTCAGAGGGGTTCGATATGAAATAGTTCCCTGTATTCACTGTAAAGAAACGTACTGACTCAAATGTCTTTACAGTGGTGATGATAGGAACCAGCCATGTCTACAACACAAATATAGCCATTTTATTTACTACCCAAAACCACCAGTGAACCTTTACGAGCCTGATCTGTTTTTATATGCAATATCGATGATGGTAAAATAGTCATAAAACTGAGTATATTTTTTAAAATACAGTTTTGGGACTACGCCTTATCTCAGAACTATCTTAAATCGATGTCTCAGGCCTCAGACAGTGTATCAATAACCATTTCGTGGAGTTTTTCGAGGCATTAAACTCTTCGGACGTCTGGTTCCTATCACCACCACTGTGAACAGTTCTGACTCTCTAGAACGGAGCATTTCACGTGAAACCACTATGAATGACTTTGTTTACATCATAACCATTTACCTGTATGAAATTATGAAAACTGAAAAAAATATAACTAGTAAAAGTAGACAAACCCTGAAACATTGTTTTGCGAAAACATTTTTTAGCCAGATAAACGTAACTTTGAATGGTAGTCTATGGAGAAAAGTGCCGTATAAGCATTTAAACCATTTGGCCACTAGAGCTAGCCAGGCAAACCTAACCAGCCTCTGGACGATGAAGTCATACGCCTGCCTCCTGTATTCACTGATCTACACCTGCCCCCTGCTGGTCCTTTATACATATGACAGCTTTTCTGACCCTGTTTCTGAGCTCGTTCTTTGTCATAGAAGTGGACCTGGTCAACAGGCCATTTATCCACCCTTGGAACAAAGGAAACCACAAAATCGATGTCAAGAGAAACAAGAAAGCCAAAAAAAATGCAAAAAGAGAAATAGCGGAAATAAAATATTGGCGCATTCCAATCAAGCTAAACAGAAGAGATACTCTCATTTTAATGTGGTGCTGTGCAATTGTTATTATTATTTGCTTGTTAACAGTAGGTAGTAAAAGCCCTGGACAAATAGTACGATCCACAGCCGGCGTGGCTGCAGGTTTTCTTTCTAGCAAAGCAGGAGGTCACTTGATCAGCAGTTTGAAGACTGAAACCAACTGATTAAACAAGGGGAATCAGGGGAGCTTCGGCTTGTTTTGAGTGAAAACCCGCAGCCGCACCAGCCCTGTGTGGATAAGATTGGACACCCCTGGTTTAGGGGGTGAGGGTTGGGGGTTGTTGTTTGTTATGGGGGGGTGCAAGTCAGTATAAAACTAGGAAGGGAGCATCACGGGGAACACTTATGTCCTACACTTTCGGTAATGATCAATGCCATCACTGAGTCTGTCAATATTAAGGGTGATTGAGTCACAGTCACTGTGATGGTCCGTGTTGAACAAGAGCCTACATTTGGTCTTCAGAAGCTCCAAGCTGAAGGAGTAATTACTGATCACTGATCAGTTACAGGTGAACTCCACCTTTTTTTCAATACTGCTGCATAATTCATTTGAAATTTAAAGAAAGTCATTCAGAGTGATGAGCAACTTATATTGCCTTGCATTTACTGCCATGAGAGGACTTTAAGGCCCAGTCGTCTTTCACCCCTCACCCCTACCACTCAGCCCTTAGTCCTCTGTTTTGTAGTGGTGGACAGTAAATAAGTAAATGTAATTCGTTACTGTACTTAAGTAGTTTTTTCATATATCTGTACTGGCGACTTTTTCCTTTCACTCCACTACATTTCAGAGTCTAATATCCGACTTTTCCCTCCTACATTTTGAGAAATCTGTCGTTCCTTTTGGTTTCTGTGTGTATAAAAACGTACATATTCTATATAAAGATACACATATTCTGTAACAGTTTTTTTTTGTCTATCACAATGATATTTCATTGCTATCTGTATATTGTGGCAAATATTTTAGCAAACTCGTATGCAATGATGAATATGATGATAATTGAGAAGAGAAAGGAGGGACTAATAACAGCTGTTCAGAACAGTAACAGCACGGTGAAGAACTGTGGGTTGGAGCAGAGGCTCCTCAAACATTTCCACTGCAACTCCCACCTATTTATCACCAGAAAGCATGAAGGCCCACAGGAAAATAAAATTCAATGTTTTTACTTAAAAATTACACTTTTCATAAATGTTTAACACAGTGCACTGGTGACCCATCCATGGTGTATCCTGCCTTCCACCCAATGACTGCTGGGATAGGCTCCAGCTCCCCCCCACAACCCAGAAAGATAAGCAGCTTAGAAGATTTTGAGTTTAGTCCCAAGGACCACCAAGGGGTGCTTCACAACCCGCTTGTGGTCCATGGCCAAGTAGTAAAGAAACCCTAGGTTACAGCTTCTTTCCTTTACCTATTACTGACTAGAATTAAGCTAAACAACTATTTTATATTAAAATAGTTTAAAATTATTTGTATATATATTAATATAGTAATAAAATTATTTATATATATATATATATATATATATATATATATATATATTAACATATATATTAATTTGATTTTCAAATTCTAACTGACATCTAACTGATGATGGTTCTTTTGAAACTCAGCTATATGATTTCTTTAACTACATCCAGTGACCACCAAAATGAACATGACCCCCTCCCACCCCCAACCCCACCTCCGCCCAGAACCCCACCCCCACCCCAGACATTGCACACGTGGTGCACCTTGATAAACAATGAACTGCCAAAAGTCATTCAGTTAATTGCTATAATGCGTATTATGCTATTTCAGCCTCATGGGGGCACACATTGCTTAGGCTATTAATTTGTTAACATGTTTTTCCACAACGCTCTGAGTTTTTACCAGCCAACAGGGGGCGCCAATCATCAGCACTGGACAAAAACCAAGAAGAGTTCTACAATGTATGAACCCTGTTAGTGCATCATGTTTCTGGGATGGCATTTGTTAATTATTAAAACTAATATATTTGTGTATTGCTACTGTACTGATTAGTCAAAAATAGGTGAAGGAATTAGCTAGAAAAAACATATTTAACTCCATTAATGCTGTTTTTGTGCACATGTGTGGAGAAAACACCACTGACGCTTCAGTATATTGTTTATACATAAACAAATCACACCACTGACACTTCAGCATTTTGTTTATACATAAACAAATCACACCACTGACACTTCAGCATTTTGTTTATACATAAACAAATCACACCACTGAAACTTCAGCATTTTGTTTATACATAAACAAATCACACCACTGACACTTCAGCATTTTGTTTATACATAAACAAAACACACCACTGACACTTCAGTATATTGTCTTTTACATTAAAAAAAACCTCACCGACACTTCAGCATTTTGTTTATACATAAACAAAACACACCACTGACACTTCAGTATATTGTCTTTTACATAAACAAAACACACCACTGACACTTCAGTATATTGTCTTTTATATAAACAAAACACACCACTGACACTTCAGTATGTTGTCTTTTACATAAACAAAACACACCACTGACACTTCAGCATTTTGTTTATACATAAACAAAACACACCACTGACACTTCAGTATATTGTCTTTTACATAAACAAATCACACCACTGACACTTCAGCATTTTGTTTATACATAAACAAAACACACCACGGACACTTCAGTATATTGTCTTTTACATAAACAAAACACACCACTGACACTTCAGCATTTTGTTTATACATAAACAAAGCACACCACTGACACTTCAGTATATTGCCTTTTACATAAACAAATCACACCACTGACACTTCAGCATTTTGTTTATACATAAACAAAACACACCACTGAAACTTCAGTATATTGTCTTTTACATAAACAAAACACACCACTGACACTTCAGTATATTGTCTTTTACATAAACAAAACACACCACTGACACGTCAGTATATTGTCTTTTACATAAACAAAACACACCACTGACACTTCAGCATTTTGTTTATACATAAACAAAACACACCACTGACACTTCAGTATATTGTCTTTTACATAAACAAAACACACCACTGACACTTCAGTATATTGTCTTTTACATAAACAAAACACACCAGTAACGCTTCAGTATATTGTCTTTTACATAAACAAAACACACCACTGACACTTCAGTATATTGTCTTTTACATAAACAAAACACACCACTGACACTTCAGTATATTGTCTTTTCCTTAAACAAAACACAACTATGACACTTCAGTATATTGTCTTTTCCTTAAACAAAACACAACTATGACACTTCAGTATATTGTCTTTTCCATAAACAAAACACACCAGTAACGCTTCAGTATATTGTTTATACACGAGTAAAAATTATGACTGACACATCCAGCTTTTACAATGCGCTTCAAACCAGAAATGACACCACTGACACCACATATAGCATGGGGAAAAAACAACGTTGACGCTGTGGTGTAGCACACTCTGTGTTATTCCACACATTAAAAAAAACACAACATCGTCTTGACACCATGGCAACAGTGTTATAACAGTATTAAACCCTCTGAATGAACATTTGAATGACCCATTAAAGGACCAACTTCTCACATTTTTTCATGTATTTTATAGTTTTTCCTAACATTTTATTGTCGTCATTTTATCTTTAGGATTAAACAGCCTGTGTTTATGCACCTTAAAGATTGTTTGTAAATGATTGTCCTGTTTTGCTTCATTTAAACACTCCTGATGTCTTCAGTGTGAAGAGGCGGGGCTAAACTACTACAGGCAGAATCGGTGGATATGCAAATACACTGGTTTTTGTGACATCACAAAAATAGTGTACAGTTTTGGGTTTTTTTTACTTACTTACTTCCCATGTACGGATTTGGGGGCGTCATTTTGGAGCCTACATAGTATAGGAAACTCATATATATTTGTATAAAATGAGTGACATGTGGTTCTGCATGCGAACACCACGGCAGAGCTTTCACACACCTAAAAACCACGAGATCACCACTGACACCACATTAGAGTGCGTCTGCGCATGCGTACAAGAAAGACCACTGACACCGCGCTGTGGCATGGTGAGGATGTTTGCGCATGCGCGTCGGGAGCCTCAGCAGAGCGGAGACCATTTCCTCTTCTGCGGGCCTGGGCAGCAGAGCCAGTCCGTGCCTCTTCGGGCTCTCCGACCTCTGGATGTTAACTGGACCGAGCCCTCGCATACGAAGCCGTGTTCGTGAACACTCTTAGCGGCTTTTCTTGAAGACGTATTCCACGGTGAGTGGGGCGTTCGCCGAGTTATGAGTCTGTGTTTTCCCCGTAACGTTAACGGTGCTCGCTGTGTATTTTCACCAGCCAGCCAGCCCAACTGTAGCTTCAGCATCCGAAATACTGACCCAGAAAGCAGGACACGTCCATAATTTCGTCATTGGGTGTGCTTATTCCCGTCCCGTTACACGTTTGCCACAAACAAAAGGCAGGGATTTATGAATGGACGGAGTCTCGTCTCAGAAAGCAGCACCGTCCTGTGTTTTATTAGCTTGCTGCTGGGTTAGCTAACCGCTTCCCCAGCTTTCCGTTAGGGATATTTGACAGTTACTAAAATAAAGCTTTCGCTTATTTTAGGGTTCAGAGAGATGAACAGTAAGTGTGAACATCTTTTTGTATCTTTAACAAACGCAAAAAAAACCCGAAGCGTCCGGACGGGACGCTGAAACGGGCTAGCGACCCTGTTTTTTTAGAGGTAAATAAAAAATGTAACGTTATGCAGATTTGCGGCGTTTCCTAGCTACGAGGCTGACGTCGGCTTCCTAGTGACTTTGCCAGCTTTTCGTTCGGATTTTCCCGTTCCACCTTAAACAGTGCAGCCGTTACATTCTGTGCGCAGCTTAAGGTGGAACGGGGAAATCCGAGTATAAAAGCTGGCCAGCTTCATGTGTTTCCTCAGGTTTGCGTGTTGTCCAGCACCGCTGAAACGGGCGTTCAGTCATAGAACTCGCGTTGCTGGTGAGTGTGGTGCCGTGGGTGGGTGTGCAGGCTTGGGCAGACCGAGCCGAGGCGTGGCTGGATTCTGGATTCACAGCAGCTCTGTCTCCCATGTTGATCACCTCACCATTATCCACGAGCTCTGTAACACTTGTTTGCATGCATCATGACGTTAGATACAGGCCTGCTGTCCAGGGCATTGGTCATAACGTCCTTCAGAATGTCTTAAGACGAGCTCAGATGATCCACTAAACCAGCTCGTGTCACTCACTGCCTTTTGGATGCATGAGGTCAGTTTTGCTCGTAATCGTGCAAAACGCAGCAAGGCTGACCTTCCTCCAGATCGGATTCCTGTTTTGTTTCGGTCATCATGTACAGCTTGATTGCATTTCCTTAATCTCCTGCCCACTCAGACAGAAGGAAAAAAAATTGTCAAGGTCCGTCAGGTGTTGTTTTACATGAGAGGCATTGGGGAAATGAAGCGAGAGAGCTGTAGGGTTGGCTGTGTGTGGAAAGAGCTGGATTCAGATTTTTTTGGCATGCCGGAATCCCGGGAGGAATTCGAGGAGCCAGACAGCAACATGTGAAGGGTCCGTATGTCGTGTCTGAGCTGGCGTGTCCTTATGCCAAGCCCCCAGGCCCCACCTGGTGCATGTAGACCAGGCCTAGAGATGGCTTAGGTCAGTTGTCCCTGTTTTCCTAATGATGGAATACATCAAGGTTGTCAAAGTGTAAGATTGAACATCAAGTGATGGTGTGTAGATGTTTTTGTTTTAATCTTAAGGCTGTGCTGTAAACGTTAGAGCACAGCTATCCTGGACTTTTTATGGGACCTTTTATGGAATTCAAGGTTCAGTTTCTTTGCAGCTTTATTGAGCGACGCCTTTTTGCTTTGGCTGATGGTTGAACGTTGCTGATTTACTCTGCCGAAGCTCAAGCTTTGCGATTGCATGTTAGGAGTTAGGTCAGGTATCAATTGAAAGATTTTTACGCCATTATCAGTTCCTAAAGGATACTTATTTTAGAAGTATGAACCGAAAGTAGGTGTGTATTAAAGCAGAAATGAATGCGAGATGCTGGAAGTGGCTGTATATTTAGTCACCACCAGAAATTACGCACTGATCAAGAAGTGCTGATGCTAATACTTCACATATTTAGACAGCCAATCAGCACTCTAGGTTTTGGCACAAGCATACTTATTGGCTCGATGATGCAACGATGAGGCCGACTAGTTAAAAGGCTCATAACCAAATACGGTTGGATTTTTTTAAATTATTATTTTAATGGAAGTTTGTTTATGTAAACTTTCTAGTTTATATGTATGTAAAACAAGTTGCAGAAACAACACATTTTAACTAGTTGTTTTTGTTGTTTTTGTTGATGTCACAAAAAACCAACCCACAACCCTCCAACCATTCAGGCTGAGGTTGGAAAAAGGGTTTCAGCCTGGACTGGTTTATGAATGAGGTGTAGTACCGGACAGCCAATCAGAACCTGAAGGAACACAAAATGAATGAGAATTGGGCCCCTATAAATACTGAACAGACACAGAACCTTTGGATAATCAGTAGTTCTGAAGTTATTTGGCCAGAGTTTTGATACCCAGCCTTAGTAAAGAGTGAATGTCTGCTGATTCTGATTGTGCACCCGCTACCTCACTTGTCTATCGTCTGTTTAGAACATAGTTTTATAGTCCTTTTCTTTATAATTAAGATTTTTGATACTTTTTCCTTAAACCTGCGCTTTATATGTTTTAGCCTTATGTTTAGACAAGGGATAGGCTCCAGCACACCCTCCACCCCCTGTGACCCTGCGGGAGAAGCGGCTTAGAAAGTGTGTGTGTGTGTGTGTGTGTGTGTGTGTCTGTGTGTTAGTTTTAGATATTTTAACCTTATGTTTAATTGTTTTGTATGTAGAAAGTGCCGTTGGATTGCTGCTCAATTTCGTTGTACACTGTGCAATGACAATAAAGGCATCTTGTCTTATTGTAGAAAGTGTCAGTTTCACCCTGTTTATTGTGTCCGTAACAGACAAAGTGCATTTTGGACCTGGAGGTTTTCATCCAGTTGTCTCAGTGTTGAATACAGAGACTAATTTAAGAAGGAATTGTTGGTAGAATGGGTCCGTATGCACGCCAGTGCTGAAGACTGTGCTGTTATGGAAATATGTTAGGAATGTTTTCTGAACAAGGTTGAGTTTGACGCCAACCGATGGCATCGATATGCCCAGGCACTTACCTTCCGTTTGCTGTGGGTTGCCTCAGTTTGGATGAACCCGCTCCGGTTGCAGTGAAGAACGTGTACAAATAAAAGATATGGAAAATATACCTTTTGTATCAAGATTAGAGCTGAGCAAATATCTCGTTGTGATTTTCAGACCAATATTGTGGCTGATTTAAATCATGTTTATCATCTGTAAACACACAGGCGTGTTTTTGACCCATACCAAAAGACCAGAATATCCACTTTTTTTTTGCTTGGGGTCGAATGCTGTTGTCATGCACGTGACACAGGGTGGCTTTTGTTTTGTCTAACTCATCTACATGCAGGTCAGAAGCTCCATGTTATTAATTTAAGTTTCCCCTCCAAAAAATTAGGACGGCATTGTTGAGAACATGGACGGTAATTAAAATGACACTCGTGGTTTGAAAATTTCACTCTTTCAATTTGCGATTTCAGTTAAAAAATAAGATTTCAGCACTAATCATGATGTGAAGGTGGTGATTTAACTGCATTGAGTTTGGAATGTCAGCCAATTATCATTCGAGTCAATCAATTATGCACTTTTTTTTTTGTCTGAAATAAACTTCTCAGGCTATTTTTAAGCATAAAAGTCCAAAAAGTGTATTATGTATATTCTATTATCGTCCTTCTCTCTGAATAGTCTCTCCACATTTGTGTTTTCATTGTATTTTCTAGAAATAATTCATAATTGTACCTAAATTTGTGCCTAAATGAAGTCAGTTTTCAACCTGATGTGCCATCTCGTGATGCCTTGAGTGTTTCTGGAGCTAGTTGTCTTCTATTCTGACCCATCTCTTTTTCTTGTTTTCCAGCCTGTGTGTGTTAAGCGCTTAGATAACGATCAGCCGTGATGTCACCTTCTCTTGCAACATTCTTTTAATTGCTTCCTGCAGCTCTAAAATGTGCAACAGTGACAAAAGGTCATCTAAGAAACTCTGCGCAAGTGAGCTGTTCATGCAAATGTGGTCCACTTATAGCTCCAGACTCCCTATAGAAGCCTGAGCTTGCTGTCGGTATCCAGGCTGTGGAGGCTGCCAGAGAGATGTGTGGGTGAGGCGGTGAAGTCCTCAAGTCTGAGCCCGGTGGTCATTTGCAAGGCTTCACATGGGTTTTTCACTTCTACACTGAAGCTCATACAGGCTTTTCTCGGTGGGCCGTCGCTGTTGAATACGTTAGTGGTCAAGTAACATATAAATTATTTTAGCATTTGATTGAGTCATCAGAGTTGATAAGTAAAAGTCTTAACGATATCAAGTGGCAGTGCCACTATATTGTATTGCAAACAGAAATAGAACAACTTTACTAAAAACTCCGTATATATACACTTACCAGCCAATTTATTAGGTATTCAATTAACGCAAATAGCTAATCAGCCAATCACGTGGCTGCAACTCACTGCATTTAGGCGTGTAGAGGTGGTCAAGACGACTTGCTGAAGTGCAGACCGAGCATCAGAACGGGGAAGAAAGGGGATTTAAGGGGCTTTGAACGTGGCGTGGTTGTTGGTGCCAGACGGGCTGGTCTGAGTATTTCAGAAACTGCTGATCTGCTGGGATTTTCACTCACAACCATCTCTAGGGTTTACAGAGAAAGGTTCGAAAAAGAGGAAATGTCCAGTGAGCGGTCAGTTGTGTGGGCGAAAATGCCTTGTTGATGTGAGAGGTCAGAGGAGAATGGGCAGACTGGTTCCAGATGATAGAAAGGCAGCAGGAACTCAAATAACCAACCAACATCTCTCAGGAACGTTTCCAACACCTTGTTGAAAGTCTGCCATGAAGAATTAAGGCAGTTCTGAAGACAAAAGGGGGTCCAGCATTTTACTAGCAAGGTGTACCTAATAAAGTGGTGTGTGTGTGTGTGTGTGTGTGTGTGTGTGTGTGTGTGTGTGTGTGTGTGTGTGTGTGTGTGTGTGTGTGTGTGTGTGTGTGTGTGGTTCTGTGTTATACGGTTATGTGCAGTTTCCAACTAATCTTTGCAGATTTTTAAAGAAGGTAACTTTTTAAATTTATTTATTTATTTATTTATTTTAATGGAGTGGCCGGGTTTAATCAAGTAATCGTGACAGCCCTGACTTCTTTATAGCAAAGGGGTGAAGCAAATGCATAAGTTCCACACTGAAACTTGACTTGGCTTGTTTTAGTAGACGTAAGTGGACTGTATGGCTAAAACTGCGCTTACCACATCATCCAATACTCTCTGTGGTCAGCTTCACCCATTCTTTTCTCTTCATTGGAGTGCTGAAAAAAGACTTTCAGATGTATTTAAATTACATGCTCTGTGTCAATGCATGACATTTAATCCTGTATGTGGTCACGCGGGCACAGGTATTGATTCGGATAAGGGTGACTGCTGGTATCTTTTTGCCCGATATCGCTTCTCCTCCACAAATGTCAGGCAGTAGATTCTGAAGCACCAGACGACCTTCACCAGAGGAAAGGCTCGAATCACTGAGGTCCAGCCTTATCTGCAAGCGGCTGGTGTGGCTGCAGGTTTCCATCCCTTAGGCGAAGCACACATGATCAGTCGTTTAAAGACTGAGCCCAGTTGATTAAGCCAGTGGAATCAGGTGAGCTTCTGCTGGTTTGAAATGAAAACCTGCAGACATGCTGTTCCTTTTCAGAGAAGACCGGACACTCATGTTTTAAATACGTGTAGCGTGCAGTCGTATGCGACGGTTTGGGTGGCTGGGTCATTTACATGTTTTGTTTTTCTGTTTAGCAAACACGTCAACAGAGAACGCACTTCTGTACACGTTATTGCACAGTTGCTGTTTATTTTCTGGATTTTGGAGAAAAAAAAACTAAAACCTAAAATCTGACACACAACAAAGGTAACGACACATTTGAATTATATATTTTCCAGCCAATAAATAGAAATTGTGCGCTAAAACAGCATTTAGGTAGATTTGTGCGATCTCACGTCTTGGTCGAACAGTGAGAGTGTTTACACTCCGTGATCCGGTCATAATTGGATTTCTGCTTATTCAGTATTCAGTAGCTGATTATTCAAACGGTCGTGTAAATAAATATATTCCTATTTCTAATCTAATTCTAACTCTTCCTAATCTAATTCTAATTATAATCATGTTCCTATTTCTTATACCAGAGTAAGGTCTAGAAATCCGATAGAGAGAGCTGGATTTTAGCTCAGTAGTCAGATATCTCAGCGCATATGAACTCTGATTTCTTTCAGATTTCTCAGTCTGTGAATGTGAGAAACAGACTGCTGTACTGGAAATATGCAAGCTGTCTTGCCGCGCGACACAGCAAAGCATTTCTGAAGCAGTGCTGAAACCAACTACCTGCTTGACGAAATGAAAGATTTAAATTTTCTTTAACTTCTAAATGATGTTCATATTTGTGAAATGTTTAAAAAAAAAAAAAGCTGCATCTTGAAGTTTTCCATCACGCCACGTCGCCTTCTGTGAGTATATTGGCTGGTTGCAAAGCAGAATTCCTGTTATTGTCATTCACTCTTTTTAAATGGTGAAAAATACGAGATTTTACTTTCATTATAGGTTCTAATGGTTAGTTTTGCATTTGCCGTTAAGTAAAAAGTTTAAATACAATACAAACAGGTGCTGTGACCTTTTTACAAACTCTTCTCCAGTTTGCCAACTTTTTACATTTAAACCCGAAGATGAGGGTCAGCCACTCAGTCTGACTGATGTGACGTAACAAACAAGTGGTCACAAAAGATGGTACCACTTTAAATGCTCTCAGTCACCCACGGCTGGCTTTATACTGTAAAACTTTCACAGAGCTTTGGCTGCTTGATGTGGGGGAAAATGAGTCATGTCGCAGAGCATCTCACACTAACTTCAGATATTAATTTGCAGCCGTACATGTTGCTGCACAATATCAGCATCACGATCCGTAGCAGCTCCAACAATCTGGTGGCCATCAAAAAAAACTTTACTTAAATACAAAAAAAAATAAGAGAAATATATTTATGCATGTTACACTTATACACAATATATGTTAATATGCACCACTATTGCACTATTTCCAATGTATAGTAATATAGTTATGTAATAAAAAGCTATGATATGTACAAGCATAGATTTGCTAGGCTGAAGATGGTTTACTTACAGTGGGCAACACTTCACACTGTCCAAATCAAGCTTCGATGCAGCTGTGTTATTATTATTATTATTATTATTATTAGTATTATTATTAGTAGTAGTAGTATTAAAATTTACAGGTAACTGAATAAAGCTGTTATTCATAACTGGTTGCTCTGCACAAATATATGGACACATGATGCCCTTGTTTTTTAGACCTAGTAACACTCATCAGTGTCAGGTTTTATTATTTTTTTTATCTTATCAAAAATCAAGATTTATCCCTTTTATATACTACTGTCTCCAAGTTGCTCAGAGTAGTGAGCAGAGTCTGAAACAAGGGTTCAGGACAAAATGCCCTGGAATTTAAAATATAAAAGCAGCCATACGACCTTCTTTGTTCGGCTTGCTTCTTCTTTCTTTTTAGACGTGTTCTTTGTAGGCCATGTGCAGAGGTGGCCCTGGCTTGTTATGTGTAAGTGAGACAAGTGATTGGATTTCAAGCATGTTTTCTAGCTTTATATCAATGATGCATGAAGAATCCTGTATTGTTAGATGCACTGGTGTGTGAGCATGTGAGCTCGTTCAGACCTCAGTTCTGATCGGTAAGCACACATTATTGACTGGGTGCATCAGTGCGATGATAAATGATCCTTTTGAGCGCAGCTGTGTAAATATTGTAAGCGAGGTCAGAAGCCTTCAGTTGTTTTGTGGTGCTTTATTTACGCAGCTTGTTTAAAACATGAAAAATCCCACATATGTACTAATCCACCTCCTCGGTGTGTTGATGCCTCTGCGCTAGATCAGCTTGACTGTATCGTGGCTCGTACAGTTTGGACGAAGAGTCTCTGGAGCCAGGGCTTTATTGTAAGTGCTGTCTGTCTTAAATGAACGGGCTTAGATTCTGGGTCAGCTCTAGGTGTCTATTTATATCGTTTCTGTCGTCCTCTGCTTTCGCATGATGGGAAACTTTTCTTCAGAGGGAGACCTCCCACGCACCAAAACCTGAGGTTCACCACGTGACCTCTAACCGTGTTTAAGATTACTGTGCATCTCTCGTCCCACCGCTTATCCTGTGGCCTGGTGGATGTTGCTAAAGCAGCGTAGTGTAGGGGTTCAGCAGTATGACTGCACACAGTTTGCCACTTGGTACTGCAGTATAGGTTGGTACATAATACATTTGGTTTACAATGCCACATAAACAAACATTACGTTCTCTATAATGCTAATCCAGTCTGGATCTTTTCCCACTGTCTGCATAATAGCATCGGGATCGCCAGATACGCCCACCAATAATGTCACATGTGGTCACTCTCCTGCAGTTGGTGCATCCCTAATGTACACATTTAAACTTAATGAGAATAATCGAATAGTACTTTTAGCCCAAGGTTGTTAAACTGCTCTATAAGTACAGTAACAAGTTGGGACCTTTTAGCACTGAAGGCTTTACATTAAGCTCTTAGGCTGTTAGAATGAATCCGCTAATGTCCGTTGTAGCTGCGTATGATGATTGTATTGAGACAACAGCGTTCTGTCCTCAGTGAGTACGACAGAGGCTGAAAGCCATAACCCCTTCTTCCTGCTCTTTCTCTCTGTGTGCAGCTGCTCTGTATGTGTGTCTGTGCGTGCAAACCCACGATGGCCAGTGTGCATGTCCGTATGTGTGTGTCCAGCAGAATGGGGGTATTGTGAGTGGACGTTGGGGACAAGAAATCCATCTGGTCAGCGCCTGGCCAACCATATTGCCACTTGAGTGTTTTGTTCACCAGTCGCCCAAGAACACACACACATCCATACATACACAGTGTGTTATAGCAGAATAAAGATATTTTGATAATATCAGCAAAGTACAGGGATTTTTCATGTAGTGAAATTTAAGCTAGTCTCTGGATGGTCTCTGACTTTTGCATGGTGCTGTATGGGAAATGTACATGGCCCATGACTTGATGTTGAGAAGTATGAGCGTTGCCCTTTTAAAGCATTTTTATAATATTTTACAGAGCTTCCCACTCCAAGCTCTGTGGTCAGGCAGATTTATTTCTGCTCTTCCTGTGCTGCTCCTCCAAAAGCGGAGAGAATAGGACCCTTATTACAGCACAGGCCTGTGTGAGTGTAAATGGGAAGTGGAAGTCAGTGATACACGCTGCACCTGTGCAAGAAACCAAAACAGAGGAAGAATAAAAAAAACAGTCAGCATGATTTTATATGTGGTGAATCACGTTAATGTTCTTATGCACAGAGGTCGTCTGTGAAAGCTTGTTCAGTGCAATATAACGATACTAGTAATACTAATAACCAGACTGTTATATTGATGAATATTGATTTGTCATTGCTTCAGTTGCATATTACAGTCTTCTCCCAACATTATGATAACACTTAACAAAAAACACATCGTGGGCCCTCCAGGCAGACAGTGCCGTCTGTCTTATTTGTCGAACGTTGACCTTATTTGGGTGAGGTATTTTAAGGTTGGTAGTACAGTATGTTAAGGACAGGGTGTGGCATTCAAATCCTGGTTCCCTTTTCAAAACGTCTCATTTGAATAAATAAGTTCTAGATAACTCTCCAGCAGCATCAGGTGAAGGGCGTTTCCTCCTCTGAGGTCACAGTGTTCATCAGAGCACCCAGACTACCATCCAGGAGTAGACAGATGTAAATATTTGGTCTTGGGTACTTGGGCCACACTAGTGGGTCTTGTGGTCATAGCTGAGGACTTTATAACCAAAATAGGTGAAACATTTACGGTGTAGACGTTTTATTCACAGTTAACAAGCTGGAAGGGCTAAAAATCAGTCAAATGTTGGATTTTGCCATGAATGCCCAAAATGTTTTGCTTGGTACCTGAACTGTTCCTAAAGATTGCAATCAACGCATTGATGGCAGTAGGTGGCGATGACTTGACGTTTTCTGCACTAGTTATGCATCAAGACAATTTATTTTTCCATGTTTTTAATTACTTGTTGATAGCTTGCTTAGAATTAAGTACTTGTGTGTATAAATGAGAGCACTGTAACCTAACAGTTAAATAGTTTTTTAAGTCTTGCAGTCAAGATCTTGCTACCTACCTTAATTACCTTGGAGCAGGTTTTGTTCCGCGTCAGAAAAGCACTCCTGTGAAGCTGTGAGTAAAGTATGTTTCATAGTTTTGATCCTGCTCGGCTCCTTAATTGACAGCTCCGTCTGCAGATAACCAAGCAATCATGCTGCTCCAGCAGCTTTCCTAACTTTTGTCATGTTGCACTGAAACTAAACATGATATACATGATGTATATGAGTAGGACTGTACTACAGGCTATTTTACTTTTTTACAAAGTAGTTTTTTTTTTTAAATCATTATATTAAAGTTTATATGTCAGAGTACTTTATTCTGATTAAACAGAAGGCATATGCGATCTTCGGCACCACAGGTGTTGTTTCACCTCTCTTTTGTTAGCCAACATGCATGTCTCCACCTCTGTTGTGGAAGTGGTTGCGATTGCGTCTGAGTATGTTTAAAAAGTCTGCAATTCCACAGTGTACGCTAATGTTTAATGTGACCGTCGTCTCGGCGCCTGGCTGGCCTGGCATCAGCAGGACTTTATGATGTGAGTGGAGCCTTGTCACTGCCAGCTTCAGATGTTTGTTCATTAGCATTGCTGTGTACCCCAGGCTTATGTCACATGATATCATAGTATCATGTGACATACAATAAGCATCCTTATAGGGACAATATCTGATACCAGCATTGGGATCAATGCATTCTTATCCTACACTGTAACTTTAATGTTATTTATTGCGTTTTGTAATATTTTGTGGTGCAGTTTTGTACCTCTTGGCTTTGACCGTATTCACCGTTTTATACTGTTTTCTATGTTTTCATTCATGTATCCAAAGACCTCCTGCAACCGTTGAGAACCTGTGGTGCCCAGCCATTCCAGACTGGTAGTCTAGCCACTGAGCTGTAATATAATTAATACAACATAGAATTAGTGGAGCTCTTACATTAGTCGTCAAGCAGAGTTGCAAAGAAAACAGTTGTCTTGTGATTCTGTCTGTATTCAGCACAAATGGCAGAAACAATATCTGTGTTTACATGGAATGTTTTTGCCAATCCGATTGAATACATCCCGATTACAGATTAAGACTGAGGTGTTTTATCTGCTCACTCTGTTCAACGACCTGATAGAAAACTTCAGTTTACATGCTCACCACAAGTAATCCGGTCCAAAATGACGCAAATACGTGGAGGACCACTTGGTGTAAACGTTACCATGACAGCGAACATCACATGAGGCCCAGTCAGAGTGAGACTAGTTTTCCGTTGGTCGCTTGTGTTTGTATGTCAGACTCAGAAAAATGTACCTCACATGTCCTTATTAAAGAAGGCCGAGAGGAAGACGTCGTGTTCTGAGA
>NC_051217.1:41817357-41832357 GCF_015220715.1 Pygocentrus nattereri
CTCTCTCTCTCTCTCTCTCTCTCTCTCTCTCTCCCTCCCTCCCTCCCTCCCTCCCTCCCTCCCTCCCTCCCTCCCTCCCTCCCTCCCTCCCTCTCTCTCTCTCTCTCTCTCTCTCTCTCCCTCCCTCCCTCCCTCCCTCCCTCCCTCCCTCTCTCTCTCTCTCTCTCTCTCTCTCTCTCTCTCTCTCTCTCTCTCTCTCTCTCTCTCTCTCTCTCTCTCTCTCTCTCTCTCTCTCTCTCTGTGTGCTGGAGAACAGCAGATGGTTTTGGCCCTTTCAGAGGGACGATGAAGAACGGACAGATCGGGGCAGAACGAGTGCTCAGCTAAACAGATGAAAAAGAGTTGGCGTGTAGCAGATGGCTGAGACAGGCACAGTGTGTTTTTTGGGGGAAGCATTTCTCCCCCGTCTCACCCCAGAGACCACAACACCTGCAGAAAACGGAGAGAGAGAGAGATGGAAAAAGAAAGAAAGAAAAAGAGAGAAGACAAAGAAAGAAAAAGAGAGAAGACAAAGAAAGAAAAAGAGAGAAGACAAAGAAAGAAAGAGAGAGAAGACAGAAAAAGAGAGAGAGAAGACAGAAAGAAAGAGGGAGAGAGAAGACAGAAAAAGAGAGAAGACAGAAAGAGAGAGAGAAGACAGAAAAAGAGAGAGAGAAGACAGAAAGAGAGAGAGAGAGAGAAGACAGAAAAGAGAGAGAGAGAGAAGACAGAAAAAGAGAGAGAAGACAGACAGAAAGAGAGAGAGAGAGAGAAGACAGAGAAAGAAAGAAAGAAAGAAAAACAGAAAGAAAGAGAGAGAGAGAAGACAGAAAGAAAGAGGGAGAGACAGAAAAAGAGAGAAGACAAAAAAAAGAGAGAGAGAAGACAGAAAAAGAGAGAGAAAGAGAAGACAGAGAGAGAGAGAGAGAAGACAGAAAAAAGAGAGAGAGAAGACAGAAAAAGAGAGAGAGAGAGAGAGAGAGAAGACAGAAAAAGAGAGAGAGAGAAGACAGAAAAAGAGAGAGAGAGAAGACAGAAAAAGAGAGAGAGAGAGAGGCTCTTTAAAAACAATACTTCCGATGCTTTTAAAGGAAGTGGTTCAGGTTAACGCGGTGTCTCTGTCCACTGTCTCTGCAGGGCTCGGTCAGTCAGCGTGGCTTTGACAGACACTGAGAATATGAATGTAAATCTGAACGTAACTTTTATGGTTCTGTAGGAAATGATTCAGTAGATCATGAAATTTTAGATTTCCCTGCTGGGCGTTTTGTTTTTTTTGTTGTTTTTTTAACACTGAATGTGACTGGTAGAGAAGTATATCGCTGTTGTCAGAACAAAACCTTGCATCTCCAAAATGAGAATTTTACAAGAGAAGGAAAACATATTTTATTTTTAATGTAAGTCAACGGTTTTGTTCCAACAGCAGTGATGTACGTCTGTCGTTATGCACTCACTGGCCACTTTATTAGGTACACCTTGCATAGTAAAAGGCTGGACCCCCTTTTGTCTTCAGAACTGCTTTAATTCTTCATGGCAGACTTTCAACAAGGTGTTGGAAACGTTCCTCAGAGATTTTGGTTGGTTATTTGAGTTCCTGTTGCCTTTCTATCATCTGGAACCAGTCTGCCCATTCTCCTCTGACCTCTCACATCAACAAGGCATTTTCGTCCACACAACTGACCGCTCACTGGATATTTCCTCTTTTTCGGACCGTTCTCTGTAAACCCTAGAGATGGTTGTGCGTGAAAATCCCAGTAGATCAGCAGTTTCTGAAATACTCAGACCAGCCCGTCTGGCACCAACAACCACGTCATGTTCAAAGTCCTTTAAATCCCCTTTCTTCCCCGTTCTGATGCTCGATCTGCACTTCAGCAAGTCGTCTTGACCACCTCTACATGCCTAAATGCACTGAGTTGCAGCCACGTGATTGGCTGATGAGCTATTTCTATTAACAAGCAACTGAACAGGTGTACCTAATAGAGTGGCCAGTGTGTATGTTGTGTATATCAGATTATATACCTGCTGTTATATATGGTCCTATTAAATATGAGTATCAGCGTTTGGGAGCTCATTGGAAGGTGGTACACCAGATGCTTTAAATAAGACTTCGTTGACTCTTCAGGAGCCTGAAAATTGATGCTTCCGAGTTTCTAACAACATTCGAACAAGGCATTGACCTTGACTTCAGCGAAATCAGCCCGGCAGTGCAGGTTAGTCGAAACAGATTCCAGAAAGGTTTGTGTATATATGTGCATGAGTGTCTGGTCTGACTGAAGGTTTCCTGTGCTCTGCCCAGCCCTGCTGAGCTGTGTGAAAAATGAAAAGAAACATTGCTCTCGTTAGTCTCATTAGACTTCTGTAGTCTCCAGTCACTTTTAAAGCTTTATTACAGTGTAAAGCCTCCTGCTTCTGGAGCTACTGAGAGAGACCCATTAGTTAACAGCCACAGACTGTATCTGTCCAAAATAATCAGCTTTCTGCTTTGGCTAAAATTGCACTGATTTAAACTGCCTAATTGTCCTTTTGAATGGCACCTTTGAAACATCCATGAAAACAACGATGTCAACACAGAGGCAAACATACCAACAGCTTGTGTCAATTAGGGTGGAAAATGTCAATTATTATTTGACTGATTAATCAAATTGGCACCTAACTGAACCTTTTGTGGCTTCTACCATTTCCTTTCACTTTGCCCCAACGGTGGCGCTGATGGTCTCTTTCTTTTATGGTGCAGCAAAATGACCAAAACCATGTCGCCCCCTACATTTACCGTAGTGTATCACAGTATGTCAGAATGGCCACATGCAGCATTATTGAGAGCTTTCTAGTGATGCACTTATGTGAGCTGCCAGTGAGTGATGATATTCAATGTTTTTCATGTACACATCAGCCAGTGCACATGCATAAACGTAGAAATTGGAAGTAATTAGGCTTGAATTACAGAGAAATTTATATATTTATTTATTTGTTTTTTTAAATTCAAATTCGGGCTAATTCAGGCATTTTAGCCTGGCGTCACCCACCCGTCTGTTTTCTTGGAGTGCAATAAATAAGTCATCAATATTGGGCTTGAAATATGTGAACTCTAAACATCTGTCCGATGTTTAAGGGTTTATGTGTTTAATTGTTTAGGGTGCAGGGTTTAAGGGTTTAATTGTTTAGGGTGCAGGGTTTAAGGGTTTAGATGTTTAGGGTGCAGGGATTAAGGGTTTAATTGTTTAGGGTGCAGGGTTTAAGGGTTTAATTGTTTAGGGTGCAGGGTTTAAGGGTTTAATTGTTTAGGGTGCAGGGTTTAAGGGTTTAATTGTTTAGGGTGCAGGGTTTAAGGGTTTAATTGTTTAGGGTGTAGGGATTAAGGGTTTAATTGTTTAGGGTGCAGGGCTTAAGGGTTTAATTGTTTAGGGTGTAGGGTTTAAGGGTTTAGTTGTTTAGGGTGCAGGGTTTAAAGGTTTAATTGTTTAGGGTGTAGGGATTAAGGGTTTAATTGTTTAGGGTGCAGGGTTTAAGGGTTTAATTGTTTAGGGTGCAGGGTTTAAGGGTTTAATTGTTTAGGGTGTAGGGTTTAAGGGTTTAGTTGTTTAGGGTGCAGGGTTTAGGGTGCAGGGTTTAAGGGTTTAATTGTTTAGGGTGTAGGGTTTAAGGGTTTAGTTGTTTAGGGTGCAGGGTTTAAGGGTTTAATTGTTTAGGGTGTAGGGTTTAAGGGTTTAGTTGTTTAGGGTGCAGGGTTTAAGGGTTTAGTTGTCTAGGGTGCAGGGTTTAATTGTTTAGAGTGCAGGGTTTAAGGGTTTAGTTGTCTAGGGTGCAGGGTTTAAGGGTTTAATTGTTTAGGGTGCAGGGTTTAAGGGTTTAATTGTTTAGGGTGCAGGGTTTAAGGGTTTAATTGTTTAGGGTGTAGGGTTTAAGGGTTTAATTGTTTAGGGTGCAGGGTTTAAGGGTTTAATTGTTTAGGGTGCAGGGTTTAAGGGTTTAATTGTTTAGGGTGCAGGGTTTAAGGGTTTAATTGTTTAGGGTGCAGGGTTTAAGGGTTTAGTTGTTTAGGGTGCAGGGTTTAAAGGTTTAATTGTTTAGGGTGTAGGGATTAAGGGTTTAATTGTTTAGGGTGCAGGGTTTAGGGTGCAGGGTTTAAGGGTTTAATTGTTTAGGGTGTAGGGTTTAAGGGTTTAGTTGTTTAGGGTGCAGGGTTTAAGGGTTTAATTGTTTAGGGTGTAGGGTTTAAGGATTTAGTTGTTTAGGGTGCAGGGTTTAAGGGTTTAGTTGTCTAGGGTGCAGGGTTTAATTGTTTAGGGTGCAGGGTTTAAGGGTTTAGTTGTCTAGGGTGCAGGGTTTAAGGGTTTAATTGTTTAGGGTGCAGGGTTTAAGGGTTTAATTGTTTAGGGTGCAGGGTTTAAGGGTTTAATTGTTTAGGGTGCAGGGTTTAAGGGTTTAATTGTTTAGGGTGTAGGGTTTAAGGGTTTAGTTGTTTAGGGTGCAGGGTTTAAGGGTTTAATTGTTTAGGGTGTAGGGTTTAAGGGTTTAGTTGTTTAGGGTGCAGGGTTTAAGGGTTTAGTTGTCTAGGGTGCAGGGTTTAATTGTTTAGGGTGCAGGGTTTAAGGGTTTAGTTGTCTAGGGTGCAGGGTTTAAGGGTTTAATTGTTTAGGGTGCAGGGTTTAAGGGTTTAATTGTTTAGGGTGCAGGGTTTAAGGGTTTAATTGTTTAGGGTGCAGGGTTTAAGGGTTTAATTGTTTAGGGTGCAGGGTTTAAGGGTTTAATTGTTTAGGGTGTAGGGTTTAAGGGTTTAGTTGTTTAGGGTGCAGGGTTTAAGGGTTTAATTGTCTAGGGTGCAGGGTTTAATTGTTTAGGGTGTAGGGATTAAGGGTTTAATTGTTTAGGGTGCAGGGTTTAAGGGTTTAATTGTTTAGGGTGTAGGGTTTAAGGGTTTAATTGTTTAGGGTGCAGGGTTTAAGGGTTTAATTGTTTAGGGTGTAGGGTTTAAGGGTTTAGTTGTTTAGGGTGCAGGGTTTAAGGGTTTAGTTGACTAGGGTGCAGGGTTTAATTGTTTAGGGTGTAGGGATTAAGGGTTTAATTGTTTAGGGTGCAGGGTTTAAGGGTTTAATTGTTTAGGGTGCAGGGTTTAAGGGTTTAATTGTTTAGGGTGCAGGGTTTAAGGGTTTAATTGTTTAGGGTGCAGGGTTTAAGGGTTTAGTTGTCTAGGGTGCAGGGTTTAAGGGTTTAATTGTTTAGGGTGCAGGGTTTAAGGGTTTAGTTGTCTAGGGTGCAGGGTTTAAGGGTTTAGTTGTCTAGGGTGCAGGGTTTAAGGGTTTAGTTGTCTAGGGTGCAGGGTTTAAGGGTTTAAATAAATAAGTTAAATAAAATTTCACTATTTAAACAAGCATATTATTTCAGTCTCATGTATTTTAAATTCTGTTATTTATTTGTGATGTTTTGATCAAAACGTCGACATGCTGTATTAATGTTTCCTATTATTGTTGGTAACCCAATAAGGGTTTAAATGTAGGCCCACGCTTCAGTTCCATGCTCTCATGACTGCATAACTTATTTGAGACTAGATCATAATATCTAAGGAATCATTTACTGACATTACTGAACGGTGGGTGTTAAGAATAATAACTGAATAACAAGTTGCTTTTTTGCAGTGTGTAGAGGTTAAAGGACCCCTATTTCAGTTCCGAACATTCATTCGACTTTCTCCTGCCCTTTACCTCTCTTCAGAAACCTCTCGGAACTTGCGGCCCATCCTGTAATTATAGTAGTAACGGGGCAACATTGTGGAGCAAAAGTTTTGCTTCCAGTGTAGCTGCTGTCCGTCAAAGTTAATAATGTACAGAGGAATAAAAAGAGCCTTCTTTGGTCGTCAACACCATCCAACTAATCAATTACTCATTTATACTGATTACTGGACCATCACAAATTCAACTTGTGCACATCCCCTCTGCGGGATCAGTTTGCCCTCCTGCAAGCAGCAACGTGCCAAAAGCAGCGCTAACTTCTCCGCAGTTCCTGCCTGGATTTGCATAGTCATTAAGGTCACATTTCCATATTTTCGCCACTGTTGGTTTGGCACAGAGCGTAAACTCCCAAATGCTAATTCTGTGCTTGGCTTTTTATACTAGGCTCAGCAGTTCTGGACACAGTGAGGCCAAATATTGAATCAGACTTCAAATGTAATCGGTGAAACGTGTTAAAATGGGGCTTATCAATACAATTTTTTATGATATTGGCTTTTCCAAAACCGATATTGCTGATGGCTGCAATATGCTAGTAAACCTCTAACCAACCAGTTTTACAGTGTACTGTGAGCATTTTGGCCATTCACAGACCCGGAAGTGTCTTTATGTCTGTGCATTTGTTAATCTGGGTGTTCTTCTAATTTAATAACGTTTTTGTCAAAGTAATGAAGGCTAGATTTTTACCACCTTGTTGGGCTGAATGATTTTGGAAAAATATCTAATTGTTATTTTTCTCCACAACATGATTATTTTAAAATGTTTTAAAACATTTTAAACCTTCAGCCCGGTCATGGGCTGGAGGTTAGGGAACCAGCCCTGTGATTGGAAGGTTGCCGGTTCGATCTCCTCGGCTGACAGTCCATGACTGAAGTGCCCTTGAGCAAGGCACCTAACCCCCAACTGCTCCCCGGGCACCGTGGATAGGGCTACCCACCGCTCCAGGCAAGTGTGCTCACTGCCTACTAGTGTGCATGTATGTGGGTGTTTCACTGCACGGATGGGATAAATGCAGAGGTCTAATTCCACAGTGTGCAAACACAGAGACTGCCCAATAAAGGTCTTGCCACAGCTTCTCAATGATATTTAAGTCAGTGCTTTATTTTTGTTTATTTTGGATCGTTATCCTGCTGCATAATCTAATCGTGCTTGAGCTTAAGGTCACAAACTCGCGGGTGGAGGTTCTCCTTTAGGACTTTCTGATAGAGAGCAGAATTCATGGTTACATCAGTTATGACAGGTCATCCAGGTCACAGACCATCACACTACCACCACCATGTTTCACTGTTGGTATGATGTTCTTATGATGGGATGCGATATTAGCTTAATTCCAGATGTAACAGGACCCATGTCTTCCAAAAATTCCACTTTTGCCTGCGAGACAAGCCTTTGTGTTCTTTTTGGTCAGTGGTGGTTTGTAGTTTTTAGCTCTCCCATGGATGCCGTTTTTGTCCAGTATCTTTCTTATTGTGTAATCGTGTATGTTAACCTTAACTGAGGCAAGTGAGGCCTGCCCTACTTTACATGTTTGTCCGGGTTCCTTTGTGACCTCCTGGATGAATCGCTGGTAGGTTGGCCACTCCTCGGAAGGTTCACCACTGTTCTAAGTTTTTTCCATTCGTGGATAATGGCTCTCACTGAGGTTCGCTTGAGTCCCAGAGCCTTGCAATGACTTTATAACTCCTTCCAGGCTAATGGGCTTCAATGACTTTGTTTCACAGCTGTATTTGAATCTCTTTAGAATTTGGCATCATGTGCTGCTTTTTGAGACCTTCTAGCTGCTTCACATTGCCTGACAGGCTTCATTTAAGTGATGTTTGTATTTGTCAGGTCTGGCAGTAATCCTGTCTGGGTGTGGCTGGTGAAATAAATGAATTTGGTTAACTGGTTGATATATATGTTACAAGTAGATATCCAGCATCTACAATATCTCTACATGTTCGCCGTTGTTGATACATAGACAGTTGTAAAATGTTTAAATTGGGACTAGATCTTCCTGGATTAGCATTAGTATTAATGCTCATTTCTGTAGTTTTATGCAGACGTTTTAGCCTTGGAGTCATCACCTAAACATTTCACTGTTCTGGTGTACAATTAATATCATTTCACATCATTTTGTGCAGCCCTTGTTAAAAGTCTTATCTACTGTGCTTCTTGCGTACTGCTTTAGTCTGGACTTGAGTTGACTGATCAGAAAGAAAGGGCATTTTCATCCAGGAGCTGGGCCTCGTTTTTCTGTCCACACAGGAAGGTAGTGAGGTCATGAGCTTGGCGTGATGGTTAACACTGCTGGGGTTCTGCCTGAGCCCAGGGGCGCGTTCGAGAGGCTGCAGGCTTCAAGTGGACCTGGGTAGATTTGCTGATCTTCAAATGATTGCTTCCTCTCAATGCTGTATGTATGTCAGCAGCGAACAATGAGTTGGTATTAAGATTGTGTTTTTGTGATAAAAGGACTAAAACTAAAACTAGAGGATTACTTTCTCCCAACTATACTAATATGGCAGAGAATACTTTGGCCCTGTTAGCTTGGGTTAGTTTGCATAATGACCGTGTAAGTTTTACATTTCCATACGTTTATTTTTTTTTTCAGTTTTTCAATACTGCTTGAAAAACATTTTACCCTTAATTCAAACAACACGGGTCGTGTAGCTGATTCGGTGTATTGCCGAGTGACCTCTAAATATCTGATAACGGACCCCACAACAGTTTTCACTCTGCTTATTTCATTTATTATTTATTTATTTAATATGGAATCAGTGTTCTTTCACTGCAATACCCAGCCTGCCCTGTGCCAGGATGTCAAAAGACAAGAAAGATATGCACTGATATCAAGAAATCTAAATATACTGGTACATGGCTTCTAAGCAATGACGTTAGCTGTCTGACTTCCTTCTCCATTTGACAGCTGGTTGGGGGAGAAAACATTTCACACAGTGCTTACGTATCCGCCACAAACCACATGTCATTTTTCACAGCTTACTCCCACCTTTAAGAACCATCATCAGACGGAAGTTTTTCTTAAACCAAAAAATCGTTCTCTGTTAACTGCTGTAGCACCGCTGCAGGAGGCTAGTCCGTATGTTTGCAGCACATATGACAATGGTTGCTGTTTTATTTTGGTCAAAGTGCCACTTTAAGGTATTGAAGCTCTTTTGTGTTGCACCACCATCAAGCACTTAAAAGCACATACCCAGTCAAATGGGCATTCCAACGAATTATGGCGACATCGCTATTCATAGTATTCAATGGTGTCATTAAGAAGACCGTGTCGCCGTGTGGGTAGGCGAGGTGTAACTGACTGCACTCTGTTAGAGTTCGACTCATCACCGCTACTGCGGATGTAGCCCTAACATGTGGCTGAAGGCCAGTAGCAAAGTAGATCAGAATGACCATGAAAAAGGCGAAAAGGCGTGTGGACAGTTTAGATGCAGTCTCCAGAAAACACTACGAGGAGAAGATTAGTTTGGTGGACTGGATCCATAGAGCCTGCACATCTCCAGAGTTCAGAAAATTCCTATGCAAAACAAAAATTATTAAAAGTGGCTGCCAAAGCTCATAAATAGCAAACCCATGCAAATATGTAAAGCTGAAATTAGTTTCAATTTGTATTTTCCATTCCACCTTAAATGATGCTGCAGGTGCACTGAGGTGCCTTAAATGTTGAACGAATTTTGAAAGTTGGCAAATACAAAGCCATCATTAGCTTACCTTCACAAATACATTAATTCACCACAATAAATGATCCTCACTCAACAAATAACGAGCGGCGAGTGTGTGAACACGTCTCAGTGACGGATATAATGCCGCATCCCAGACCACACACTTCTGTACTTCACCTACTACACTAATGAATGAACTTCTAATTGTGTGTGCGCTCGTTTTTATGTACCGTTTAGTGTGTTAGTGTGAAGTTTGGAACCGAGCAGTAGTTATGCACCGGGAAATCCCATATTTCATCTTTCATTTATCATCACCACAGCAACAAATCGTGTAAACTCAAGACAATACAGTCAGGTATATCAGTTCATACGCTTTAAATTCGATTTTAAAAAGTGATCCAGAAAACAAAATGCTTTACTGCCTGTGTTGGATCGGCTATGGCTTTTCACTGCTGAATGAACTTGGTGTTGCCTATAAACTGGTGGCAGCGCGATTTTGACGTCATCTGATCACTTATACACATATACTATTAATGTTTGGACTGTGTAGCCTAGAGTGTGACTTGACTTCACTCTGATTCAGCAGAATTGTGTGCTATAAGCGTCTTGATTCTGCAGAGTTTGTTATATACAAAAAGATTCAAAAAGATTCGTCTGATTTTAAAATGAATTATTTCTCTCGTAAATCATTACAGAACAATGTAGTAAACTGTAAATGGTTTAATTGAGCATGAAGTTTATTATGTAATTTTACAAGTTCTCAGTCTGAACCTCCTCCAGCTGTACAGCCATCAACACCATAGTCAAACTCACCCCATACTGGATTGAGCATGTCGGGTGTCACTGCACTCACATCTCTTGCAGTGCGATTTCGGAGATCATCCAGTGCTGTGGAACCAACGACGAACGCTCTGAGCTGTTGGAGGTTCACTGCCTATGAAAATCATGCTGCAGTGGAGAACGCAGAACGCTTTAATCTCTTCTCAGACTGAAGGGATCCAACTTCCATTGGCTCTCAGAAACCATGACCCCATCTTTCAGTTGGTATGTGATTGGTTCCCAGGCACCTCACAGTTGTAAAAATATGGCGCTTTAAAATGGGATGAATCTTTTTGAATCAGCCTGTACGATTCTAGTTGACCGTATGCTTTTATCTGCTGCGATGTGTGGGCTGATGCAGTATTTAAGTCTGCATTTATTCTCACAAGGAATCTTTAAAGTCATATGAATCTTTTTGGATGCCTAGTTTTGATCACTTACTGGAAGACAGTAAATCAGAGACTCTAAAAGAGAGCAATGAGCATATTGGTGATGGTTTTAATGTCAAGACACTATTTAATTAACAGATTTAGGTGGAATATTTTGAGCAAGGAAATCACCAAACTGTGCTCTCCAGGACCCCCGACGTAGAAAATGCAGACAAATAATTTAAATTTTATAAATAAATGAAAACAAGAATTTCGTATTTTTCGCCAAAAATGAGGATATACTTCAAATATGATTCATAATCAATTCTAATCTAACATTCCAGAATTGATGGATGTGAATTATGCATTTTACACCTCGTTTTTACATCCGAGACCGGGCGGTTTGGTTGTGTTTGTATGATGTCTGAAAGGCGAAGATGAAGTGGTTGTAATGACTGTCATTTAGAAACGCTGGATGGCTAGGAAAGGAGATGGGCGTGTGATTTCAACGCAGCTGTTGCCATGGCATCGGCAGCAGGCGGGCGAGCTGGCGATGATGCACTGAGGTGGGAGGCTGATGATGGTGGTGAGATGCAATGGGGGGAGGGGGGGCCTGTATGAGAGAAAGTCCTTGTCTCTTTGGTGCACCATCTGAACTTGGCTTACATGTAAATTCATCTACCAAATTGATCACTGTGTGGATTTTAAATGTAATTTAAGCAGCAAGAAATGTGCCGATACATTTCAGACTAGTGTGGTTTTTAGCTGTTTAATGTAATGTTTACGAACATACAGTGTCACATGCCAAACAACCGACTCTAAGATTACTTAGTAACTTTGCAAGGTTTGAGGCAGATGCATGAGGTTTGAGGTATTCAGTTTGCGCCACATTCGGCTGTTTGGGTAAAAGCTTCTGTTACTTGTTAACTACATTAGTAATAAGTAATAATGTAAAGAAGCAAAATTCAGACACCAAACATGTCTTGGCTGATCGACTATATTGGGGCGCTGTTGAAACATTTGAAATAAGCATTTAAAAGTTTAGGATTAATTATTTCATTAATGTGAAAGCAGTGTAGTGGCGGATTTGTGTAAAATGTATCTAACATGCTGCTTCTGTGCAATTTCACAAGTTTATGTAATCACAACTTTTATAAGTGACTGTTAAAGTTTATAGGAAGTTGTAAAAATAATTAACCAAACTGTAGATTATTGTAAAATCACTGGATAAATATCAAGTAAATTCATGTCATGATAAATGAGAAACTTTGCTCTGAGTAGATCATTACAGTAGATTGTTTATCCATGAATGCCAACCTATTTACAAATGACTTGAAATATTGAATAGAACATTTACACATACATTTTCTTGTAAGTTGTACCATGTATGTTTAGTTAATGTGATTCTAAGGCCCAATCCCATTTCTTATTATTACCCATACCCCTTGTTTTCGAGTGTAACCCTCCCCCTTGAAACTGTCACAAGGGGTAGTGGTTGAAATCTTTCCCCTGTGAAATGGGACGACCCTTCGAGATCCGGATACGTCACAGACGAGACGCCCATTTCCAATACGCCGCCTCCAGCTGTGGTGACCTCACTTGTGTGTCACGTGACAGGACAGGTGAATCACATTTAAAATAGCCTGGAAAAATAACCAGGCTGTGTTTTCCTGCTGTGTCTCCAGACTATAGCAATAACGGTCTATCGCACTATTTGCCGTTTATCCGAAGGAGACATCGGCGCTCACGATTCATTCACAACTTCAGTTTCACGCATCAATCAGTCAAACGAGTCACCGAATTAAAAACGGCACAAACAAGAAAACGTCATCACTTCATTAACAGCTGTTAGCGCTGCTCTGTAGGCGACCCTGCCGGCCTGCAGTGACAGCAGAGGGGAAAGTTCAGCTCCTCACTGCTTAAATACGTTTAGGGCCTCGTACACCTTCAAAGAGGGGGGCAATTATTTATTATCGCCACCAAGAATTTGTCGGTGATACGATACGAAGCTGAACTTGGCTTTCTAATCGACAGCTTCGTGATCGATTTTGTGTTTTCACGTTGGACGTCACTGTGGTCAAAACCATCACTTCGTTGTGTCCTGTTCTAATTGTTTTTTTTGTTTTTTTGGTCTGGTGCTTGTGCCTCTGCCTTGACTTTAATTGAGAGTACTTACCCAAAACACTACACGCTATTGAGGGTTCTGCTCTATATTTGGTTTCTGTCCGTTTGCAGGAGTCTGCAATTAGAACACTTCCTGTTTTGGCGCCGGATGCCACTGAGATGCAGGGGCATGGACACTCTCTCTCACACACTCACACACACTCTCACACACACTCTCACACACACTCTCACACACACTCACACACACACTCACACACACACTCTCACACACTCTCACACACTCTCACACACACACACTCTCACACACTCTCACACACACACACTCTCACACACTCTCACACACACACTCTCACACACTCTCACACACACACTCTCACACACTCACTCACACTCACTCCCACTCACTCACTCACACTCACTCACTCACACTCACTCACTCACACTCACACTCACTCACACTCACTCACTCACACTCACTCACTCACACTCACACTCACTCACACACTCTCACACACTCTCACCCTCACTCACTCATACAGACACGAGTGGGAGATATGAAGAGTGTGTGTCTGACATGTTAGTGTGTGTCTCTCTTGTATATGAGAAGGCAGCTGTATTATGTAGCTGTTCTCTTGTTGTGATGTTATAATACTGTTTTCCTCACTGAGAAGCCGGGACGTTCTTCGACATTTGGACAGTTATTAAATATTCAAGGGTTTTAAAAAAGCCAAGCAGTAAAAATGATCTTAATTGAACAAGAACAACCCGTGCCTTTCACATATGCCAGGATGCTTTTGCATAGTACGTCTGTGCGTGTGTGTCTGTCTGTTTTGTATGTGTTTTATCTGTGTGTATCTGTTTGTGTGTGTGTTTTGTGTGTGTCTGTGTGATTGCATGTGTGTGTTTGTCTGTCTGTGTGTGTTTGTCTGAGTTTTGTGTGTGTGTGTTTGTCTGTCTGTGTGTGTTTGTCTGAGTTTTGTGTGTGTGTGTTTGTCTGTGTGTGTGTGTGTCTGTGTGCATGCATGTGTGTGTGTGTGTTTTGTCTGTGTGTATCTGTCTCTCTCTCTCTCTCTCTCTCTCTCTCTCTCTCTCTCTCTCTCTGTGTGTGTGTGTGTGTGTGTGTGTGTGTGTGTGTGTGTGTGTGTGTGTGTGTGTGTGTGTGTGTCCACGCATATATAAATATATATTTAGGTTGCTGTCGTATGGGGGAAGTGGTTATGTGGTCAGAAAGGGCCACTGCTGCTCCCCTCATGCTCACACGTACCACCTACTCAACGCTGGTGGTGGAAAATCTGCGTCAGCTTCTTCAGAGCCCTCTCCGGGGGTTTGGTTCAGTCTCCCACTTTCACTTCCTATATTATCAGCAGGAACGGCCCAGAGAGGGCCCACTCAGCTCTGTTCCCATGATGCACTGGGGGTACGGGTGTTGCCCAGAGTCTCAGGCTGATGAAGGAAAGACATTTTTTCTGTTCATATACGTTTTTGATTTTTTTTTTTTTTTTTTTTTTTAATTGATCGCAATCTTTGCATCTATCTGATTATGTAATTATTCATATTGTTATTGATTGATTGGGACTAAGTAGTGCAGTTGGACTAAACAGAACAGGAAAAAAAAAAATCAAAAATTCAGCCCTTTAAATAAAACAGCCTTTCAAAGATTTCCGAATATTCTTAGGAAAATGATAATGATGAACTGTAGACCCATTACAAAGACTTTTAAAACACTGTATGCAAAGAATGAACATCATATTTATTTTATAGCACTTTATGCTGGTGGCAGCTCAAATTGTTTGGCAGACAGATGATAAATTTAAACAGTAATTGGAGAACTAGTATAAATTTAGAATCATTTTCAAATCAAATTTAAAGGTCATGAGCTGTAGAGTTTTCATTTTAATAAATAAGTTAAAGCGACGTTTTTAGATGCTTCTTAAAAGTGAGCTCTGAGCTTCACGGGCTAGTACAAGGTGGATTGAGCTCCATAGCTTAGAGGCCAAATAATTGAACGAGTCTCTCCATGTTTATTGTATTTTACTGAAGATGTTTGCAGAAGGTCACTATCTGCAGATCTAAGATCACGTGCTGGAACATGAACAGACAGAGCTTTAAGGTCAATTAGATGCTTAAAAAGGTAGCAGAACTTTAAAATGTAGGTTTAAAATATGATATGAGCTCTGTTTTTTTTTTGTTAGGATGCTGCTGCATTTTGTACAAGTCGTAAAGGATGTATTGTTTTCTTAGGACGTCCAGTAAGCAGAGCATTGCAGTAATCAAGTCCATCAGGCACTGTTATGCACTGTAGAGAGAGCAAAAAGACGATTTAAAGTGCGT